>NW_024412443.1:1612237-1624646 GCF_014898765.1 Herpailurus yagouaroundi
TCCGAGCCGCGGCGGCCGGGGCGGGGTGGGGGCGCGTGGAGGGCCTGGGCGGGGCCGAGGCGGAGCGCCGGCTCTGGCTTCGAGCTGCCCGCGGGGTTGGGCTGACCCGGAGCGGCCATGGGGGCGGGGCCGGGGGGGCGCGTGGAGGGCCCGGGGGCGGAGCTCGGGGCCCGGACGCGCAGGGGTGGGGCCTAGCGGACTCTAGGTTGGCCCTGGGCTGAAGCGCGCGCGCCCGCTCCCCTGGGAGTTTGCGTGGACCTGGAGACCCGGCAGCAGGCGGGTCTTCGCTCTTCGCGAAGCCGGATCCCTCGGGAAGCAGGCAACCTGGCCACCGGAGGGCACGGGCCGGGTCGCTCAAGTTTTGGGGACCTCTGTCTCCCCATCGTTAAACCGAGGGAGCTGAGCTAAAGGCTGAGGTCACTGACGGCTTGGATGCCCGGGCACCTGCCCCTTCTCTGCGCCTCTGTCCAGCGGGGCCTGGGAGGAAGGGAAACCGGGGCACTAAAGGGGCAACAGGGGACACGATAGAGCCACTGCTGAAGCAAGACGGGTGTCAGAGAACCCAGAATCCGGACAGATATACAAATTACCGGACACAAGACTGGGTTCCAGGAGAACCCTTGGACGCCGGCCGGGCCAAGGGTGCTCCGTGTCCGTAGCCACACACACCCGGGAAGAGAGCACAGCTCTGCCGCCCAAGCCGCGGTGCAGGTGTCCCAAAAGGCCAGCCTCCAGATAATTTAAAGACGCTGCTGCGAGGGGAGAACTGGGGGAGCTGCTTCTGTGCACAGGGACCCTGGATCTGCGGGGTCTCAGAGCCCCCAGGGGCTCTGTTCAGGGGCCCTGTATCCGGGGGATCCGAGCGCCTTCAGAGGTTGGGCTGGTGGGTTCTAACAATCACCATTCTGTGCTCAGAGGCAAAGCAGGGGGGTGGGGAATGCACCTGACAGTGGCCCCTGGGGGCAGGTGAGCATGCCCCCTCTTGCCTGCGGAGCTCCTGTAGGTGGGGCCTGGAGAAGTCACTTTCTCTCAGGGCCTCAGCTGCCCCATCTGAGACCCATGAGACTCTGGGGAGCCGTGGCTTTGTCTAAGCTGTGATGTCATGTTTCGGAGGCCCCCACCCATGGTTAGCCCTCTCCGTGGGTGTGACTGGCCTCACGTCATTAACCCCTCCTGTGGGAGGGGGCGCTCTCCTGCCCTCATGTGTTCACACCCACCTCACCACCAGGGCTGGCTCCGCAAAGAGAACGCTGAGGGACCAGCCCAAGGCCACCCAGGCTGCGCGCTCTGGGGGCGCCCTGCCCCGCCCCCACGACCTTGGCCTCCTGCAGCCCCCGCAGGGCCTCCACCTGAAGGCCTGCCTCCCACACCCGGGAAGTGTGGGGCCAGGGGTGGGGTGGGGGGGGACACAGAGTGATGACATGTTTAAAAGCACGGAGATTGCGTCCAAGAAAAATGAAGTGTGAGATTGTAAACGTGTGTCTGGAAGGCGCTGCAGGCATTACTGAACTCCCTTCCGCAGGGGGCTGAGGGTTCTTACCGCGGCCGCCCAGTGAGTCCCGAGGACGCAGGCGGTGGTGGTCCCAGCCCGGGGGCCGCAGCTGGTCTGAGGGAGGCTGGAAAAGACGAGCAGCCCACCCTGCCCCATGTAAGCCCCAGCTAAGCCACCCCAGATAGCAGCAGGAGAGGGGTTCTGAGAGAACCCTCCAGTCTGGGGACTGGGAACCAAGGCCTGCAGGACCACCAGGCTTTGCCCGCCATCAAGCAGGAGGGCCCACTGCCCCGTGCAGTGTGATGTTGGAGACATAACTAAGGGTCTGGGCTGTGCCAGCCCCGGCCCCTGCACCTTGGGGAGACTGCTGGGTACCCCAACCCCAGGCTCCCTCACCTCCCCTGCCTCTGCCTGCAATCCTACCTTCTGCACAAACCTTGCTCGCAGGCCCTGCAAGTTATGCAGAGAGGCCTGGGGGCTCCCCACCTCTGCACCTGCACCCCTGCCTCCACCCACACCCAGCCCCTTGTCCACCTGGAACAGCAGCGCCACTCTGCGTCCACTCAGGCTGGAGCTGGAAGGTGCAAGGTTCCTCACATAAGACAGGTGTCCACAGAACCAGCCCCAGATGGTAAACTGAGGCCTGATCCAACATCCCTGCCTCAGCACAGCATGAGAAGGGGATGTTTTCCAGGGAGGGTAGGCCTTTCTCACTGGCACCCTTGGCAATGGCCAAAGGCAAGGTTGCCCGTGTCACTGTTGAAAAAGCTTGGACTTGAGGCTCCCCTGGCTGGAAACACTCTGTCCCCCACCACGGTCACCTAGGTCTGCCTGGGCACAGGCCAGTATGCCAGGGGAGGGTATGCAGAGCGGGGGTCAGGACAAGCTGCTGCTGGTGGTCCAGGGCCTGCAGGGACACGGAGGAATGGTGCCGACCAGGCTGCACTGTGTGTGCTCTGCAAGCATCCCCGTGGGTCAGGACTGGGAAACACAGAGGGGAAGAGCACTGGCCCAAGAGGGCTGCCTCACAACAGGGAGGGGATTGTGCTCCAAAAAGAAGGCTACCTGGGGAAGGGAAACTCCAAGGCCTCAGTACGCACCGGGTCCTGATGCATTTGCAAGTATCCAGATTCATGGGGAGCTTACCCCCATGAACTGCTGGAATCCCCCACAGCAACAGACCCCGAGTGGGTCCTCAGCCAGGCAGAGGGGCTTCCCAGGACTCCGCAGAACAGCAGACTCCTGCAAAGTTGGGGTGCCACCATGACCCCAGGCTGGGCAAGGGCAGGCCCCCTCCTGATGTCTCCAAGGCCCCAACTGGATGTGGCTGCAGAGGGTCTCCACTGTCTATCAATGATGCCCTCAGTCCCCTCCTCCTAGCAGGGGACAGAGACAGAGCATTGGGGGGAGAGACAGAGAGAGAATGAGAGAGACAGAGACAGAGAGATGGAGGGGACAGAGACAGAGCGTTGGGGGGAGAGACAGAGAGAGAATGAGAGAGACAGAGAGATGGAGGGGACAGAGACGGAGCATTGGGAGGAGAGACAGAGAGACAATGAGAGAGACAGAGACGGAGGGGACAGAGACAGAGCCTGGGGGAGAGACAGAGAGACAATGAGAGAGACAGACAGCGAGATGGAGGGAACAGAGACAGAGCGTTGGGGAGAGAGACAGAGAGAGGAGAGAGACAAAGAAATGGAGGGGACAGAGACAGAGCATTGAGGAGAGAGACAGAGAGAGAATGAGAGACAGAGAGAGATGGAGGGGACAGAGGACAGGAGGAAGCCTGTCATCCACCCAGTCCTTACCCCTTCTCTGGGCCTCAGTTGCCCAGTCAACAGCAATGAGTGTGGAGCTCCAGGAGACTCTGGGAGGGCCAGGCTGGGGAGGTATTGCCAGCTACTGCCAGGATGGAGAGGGGGTGCAGTTCTCCGGGTGGTCTGGAAAGGAGCGGGCAAGCAGCCGCTTATCAGGAAACATTGCCTAATTGGGAAGGTTTATGGGGCCAAGCAGGGGGTCTCCCTGGGGGAGATGGTGAAAGCCACTCATGAGTCATTTGAAACTGAGCTGGACAAAGAGCTCAAGGAGAAATGATCCCACCCAGCCTGCCAGCCTTGGGCAGAATGAGCTCATGGGCTATGGGGCGCGTATGTGTGTGTGGATCGTGAGCATGTGTGTGTGTGCACACTCATGAGAGAGAAAGGAAGGAAGAGAAGGCTGGTCCTCTCACAGCTGGGACTGGGAAGCTGAGCCCAGCAGAGCCTCTGCCAGGGCCCATCCCTGTGTGGCCAGGCTGCCCCCTGCAGGTCACCGAGTTAAGGGCCCAGCATCCGAGACAGGGCTCAGTATCCAGCCGGCTGGACCAAGCATCTGGGTCCAGCATCCTAGTCAGCACCCTGTTCAGCATCCCAGGAAGCATCCTGGTCTTGCCTCCTAGCCAGCATCCTGGTCCAGCCTCCTAGCCAGCACCCACTTTAGATCCCAGCCAGCGTCCCATCCAGCATCCTGGTCCAACATCCCAGCCAGCATCCAGGTCCAGCATCCTAGTCAGCACCCAGTTCAGCATCCAGGCAGCATCCTGGTCCAGCATCCCAGAGAGCATCCCAGCCATCATCCTGGTCCAGCCTCCTAGCCAGCACCCACTTTAGATCCCAGCTAACATCATGGTCCAGCATCCCAGCCAGCATCCTGGTCCACTGTCCTCGACAGCATCCTGGTCCAACATCCCAGCCAGTATCCAGGTCCAGGGTCCTAGTCAGCACTCAGTTCAGCATCAGGATGCTTCCCAGCCAGCATCCTGGTCCAGCATCTCAGGAAGCATCCTGGTCCAGCCTCCTAGCCAGCACCCACTTTAGATCCCAGCCAGCATCCTGGTCCAGTGTCCTCAACAGCATCCTGGTCCAACATCCTAGCCAGCATCCGGGTCCAGCGTCCTAGTCAGCACTCAGTTCAGCATCCCAGGCAGCATCCTGGTACAACATCCCAGGCAGTATTATGGTCTAGCATCCCAACCAGAATCCTGGTCCAGCGTCCCAGCCAGTGCATACACCCTCTGGACAGTACCCAGCACAGGACCTGTCCTGGGACAGATGCCAGTGGACATGGAGCTTTTTCCTAATGGTGGGACACCATGTGTTCACACCACCTTGCCTTCTGTGAGATGTGTGCTGGGAAACTTGGATGCATAATAAACATTTCTTAACGTGTTTCAAAGTTTTTAAAATTTGTTGTTTTGAGATAAATGTAGATCCACATATAATTGCAAGAAATAATAAAGGCAGCCTTTGTAGCCTTCATCTGGCTACCCTTGGTAGAAAAAAACTGTTGCAAAACTCTAGGACAATATGGCATCCAGGGAACTGACATTGACACAATCAGCTGACCTTGGTGCATGCACTCTGTGTGTCCATGTGTTCAGTTCCACGCAATGTCATCACACATGGGGGTTCATGTGTCCACTGCCACGGGCCAGTACACAGCACCTCCATCACCACAGGGTAACACCTGCTTCCCTTTTATAGCCACACCCATCCCAGCTCCCACCTCTGGAGCCCACTAACCTGACCTCCATCCATCATTTTGTCGGTTCAGGAATGCTACATGCATGGAATCATACAGTATGTGATCTTTGGGGACTGGCTTTTGCACTGAGCCTAACTCCCTGGAGACCCACCCAGATTGCCAAGTGTAAGTTTCTTCTTTTTTATGCTGCGGAGGACTCCACTGTATGGATGGACCACAGTCTGTTAAGCACTCACCCATTGAAGGACATCTGGGCTCCATCCAGTTTCTGGCTATTATGAGTAAAAACTGCTGTAAACATTCATGTAAAGGTTTTGTGTGAACATACGTTTTATTTCTCTGGGATGCATGCCCAGGAGACCCATGCTGGGTCATATGGTAGTTGCATGTTCAGTTTTGTGAGAAACTGTCAAACTGTTCTCCAGAGTGGCTGCACAATTGTACAATCCCACCAGCAGCGTACAAAAGATCCAGTTTCTCCACATCCCTGCCAACATTTTGGGCGTGTCACTGTTTTTTTAGACGTTTTTATAGGCATGCAGTGGTGTCTCATTGTGGTTTTAATTTGCATTTCCCTAATGGCTGATGATGTTGAACATTAGTGATTTTTATTTGCCATCTGTATCTCCTCTTTGGTGAATAATGTGTTCATCTTCTGCTCATTCTCTAATTGTACTGATTTTTTTAATGTTGAGTTTTGGAAGCTCTTAATATATTGTAGGTATAATTCTTTGCCAGATGGCTGGTTTGCAAATGTGATGTCCCAGGGTCTGCAGTGTGCCTCCACAGACACCACAGTAGCCTCATTTCTGTGGCTGTACAACAGGCATGAACATTGAGAAGACTGTTTCTTCCAATTCATTCTTCTTTTTCAAGCTTTTTTGGGTAGTTTAGGATCTGTGCCTTTTCGTATACATTTTAGAACATGCTTGTCTGTGCCTATGAAAAAACACCTTGCTGAGATTTTTCTAGGGATTACATGAAGTCTATAGATCAACTTGGGGACAACTGGCATCTTTGCTATGTTTAAGTTTTCCAATCTATGAACATGAACACATCTCTATTTGGGTTTTCTTTGAATTCTTTGATCATTGTTTTGTAACTTCAGCACACAGGTCCTGTATGTGTTTTGTTAAGTTTATCAATGAGTATTTCCTTTCCTTGGACGGATTAAAATCATATTTCAGTTTCCACAAGTTGTTGTAAGTATACAGACATGAAGTTGATTCTATGCTATTTTGTATGCTGCAAACTTACAGAACTTAGTTCCAGAAGGTTTTGTGAGTTGTCTTTTTTTTTTGTAAGATTCATTGGGATTGGGATTGGCATTGGCATGAGATAATCACATGATCTGCCAATATTCTTTTTCCTGTCTTATCACACTGGCTACAACTTCCAATTCTATGTTGAATAAAACAGTAGACATCCTTGTCATGTACTCCATCTTAGGGAGAAAGCTTTCATTTTTCACCATTAAGTATGTTACTTGCAGGAGTTTTTTTTTTAAAGATTATTGATTTATTTTGAGAGAGAGAGAGAGAGAGAGAGAATGAGCATGGAGAGGCAGAGAGAGAAGGAGAGAGAATCCCAAGCAGGCTCTGCACTGACAGTGCAGAGCCTGACGTGGGGCTTGAACTCATGAACCATGAGATCATGACCTGAGCAGAAATCACAAGCTTGAAACTCAACTGACCGAGCCATCCAGGCAACCCTGGGTTTTATTTTTTAATGGTCTTTATCAGTAGAAAAAGTTATCTTCAATTCCCAGTTTGCTAAGAGTTTTTGTCTTGGATGACTATTGGATTTTTTTCAGATGCCTTTTCTTCATCAATCAATACAATCATATGCTTTCTCTCCTTTAGACTGTGGGTGTGATTGATTGCAGACGTTCATTTTCAAATGTGGACCAAGACTTGCACATCTGAAGTGAATCCCACTTTCCATAGTATATAATTCTTTTTGAACATTGCTACATTTGGTTTGCTAATAGTTTGCTGAGAATTTTGCTTCTAAGTTCTTAAGGGTTATTAGTCTGTCATTTTCTCCTTTTTTGTACCTTTGCCAGGTTTGGGCATCAGACAGGATAATACTGGCTTCCTAACATGAGTTGGGGTCTATTTCCATCTCTTTTATATTCCTAGAAGAAATTGTAGGGGCGCCTGGGTGGCTCAGTCGGTTAAGCGTTTGACTTCAGCTCAGGTCATGATCTCGCGGTCCGTGAGTTCGAGCCCCGCGTCAGGCTCTGTGCTGACAGCTCAGAGCCTGGAGCCTGCTTTGGATTCTGTGTCTTCCTCTCTCTCTGACCCTCCCCCATTCATGCTCTGTCTCTCTCTGTCTCATAAATAAACGTTTAAAAAAAGAAATTGTATAAAATTGATGTTTTTTCCTTAAATGTTTGATAAAAGTTTCAATGAAACCACTGGGTAATGGAGACTTCTTTTTTTTAGGAGCTTTTTATTTACACCATTAAAAAAAATTATAGGACTATCCAGGTGATTTCTTTCATCTTGGTTGAGTTTCAGTAATCTATAGTTTGAGAGGAATTGGTCCTGTTTCTTCTAACTTGTTGACTTTTTTAGCATAACGTTGTTTGTAGCATTGCCTCATGATCCTTGTGATGTCCTGGGGTCTGTAGTGATGCCCCTTGTCCTGATGTCCTGATCTTGGTGGCTTGTGTCTTCCCCCATTTTAACTTCTTCAGTCTTGCCAGGGGTTTATAAACATGATGGAGTTTTTTGAAGAGCCAGCTTTTGTTTCATTGATTTCTCTATTTTCCTGTTTCCAATTTCATCCATTTCTGCTCTTAACTTTATTATTTCCTTCATTCTTCTGGCTTTGGTTTTACTTTGCTCCCCCTTTTCCAGTTCCTTGAAGCAGGAACTGACAATATTGCCTTGAAACCTGCCCTATTTTCTGATGTGAGCACTCAGTGCTATAAATTTCCCTCTCAGCACTGCTTTTGCTGCACCCCACACGTTCTGATATGTTCTATTTTCCTTTTCCCTCCTGAATGTGTACACACCAAACAACATAGCTTCAAAATCCACAAGGTAAAAATTGTTAGAGCTGAAAGGAGATGTAAACAAACTCACCTTGTAGCTGTGGACCTCAGCCTCTGTGAGCAGGTGATCAAGCTACTAGATAGAAAATCAGCAAGCCCATTGACCAAACAGTCTGATTAACACCACCCAACAGCAGCAGACCATTTACTCCTTGCAAATATCATGGGACATTTGCCAAGATAGACCGTACTGCGGGGTGTGACATAACCTCACCAAATTTGAAAGAGCTGAAATCATACAGGGTGTCTTCTCCGGCCACAGTGAAATCAATACCACAAAGACATCAGGGAATTGTCCAAATGCTTGGAAACTAAGATGCATACTTGTGAGTAATCCATGGGTCCGAGTCTCAAGGGAAATCAGAACATACATGTCCACATTTGTAACTAAAGCAGAAATAGTCCATGCCCTGACTTGATGGCAAAACCTGATTTGAGAAAGCATTTCATTTCTATCATATTGTTACTACTGCTGGCAGGGATGGTGCCACTCAGGATATGGTCCTGGGTTGGTACGCGTGGACTGACCTTCACCCCCAGACCAGCAGAGAAAGCTGGGCAGGCACTGGGACTGAGAAGACATTCACACCCGCACTGTGGGTCAGGACTCAGCAGAAGGGGAGCTATTTGCATGTAGGGGCCAGTGCCCCATCCCAGATGTCCCCACCCCATGACTGGGACTCCCGCCCTAGCTGCAGGCTCCCTGGAGGGCCTGGGGGTACGTGGATCCTTCATCCAGGCTGTTCACTCTACACTCCCTCTGCCGCACTGACCCCAGAGAGCTCTGACCCCAAGGCTTCCGTGTTTCATCAGGTCCCCCTGATACCTGTGGCTGATCCCCCCACAAGGGAGGATGCGGACAAACAGGCCATGCTGAGTCCTTCCCCAGGGCCAGACCCTGAACCAGAACCCACCAGGCTCCGAGGCTTTGCAGGCTCCTCTGAGGCTGGGGAGGGGATGGCTGTTGAGCTCAGCAGTGGGGGGCAGATGCCAGCAGCCGAGGGGCACTGAGCAGCCCCTCCATTGTGGAGCCCTGACTCCAAAGTCACTGGACTTGCATTTCCTGCAACTTCCTCCAGCAAGTTCAGGGGCCTGGACCCCCAGGACTGCTCTGCATGTGATTCAGGACAGGTGCATGGAGGAGAACGTGCAGCCTAGTCAGCAAGGCCCCCTGCTCCCACCGTGTGTGCTGACCGTCATGCCACAGTCAACAGCGCGTCCTGCAGGGACACCTCCACTGCCCCGTTCCCTCTGCCTCCCTGGGCTTCCAAACAAGCAGCTGCACAGAGCTGGGTAACCAACTCCAAAAATTGTGTGGGGCCAAATCTCAGTCACAAACGTGAGTGCATCTCTGAGTCATTTGTCTCTGCTCAAACTATGATGTCTAGGTGCAGCCACTCTGGAAAACAGTATGGAGGTTCCTCAAAAAACTAAAAATAGAACTTCCCTAACCCAGCAACTGCACTAGGCATTTATCCAAGGGATACAGGTGAGCTGTTTTGAAGGGACACATGCACCCCCATGTTTATAGCAGCACTATCAACAATAGCCAAAGTATGGAAAGAGCCCAAATGTCCACCGATGGATGAATGGATAAAGAAGAAGTGGTATATATATACAATGGAGTATTACTCAGCAATCAGAAAGAATGAAATCTTGCCATTTCCAACTATGTGGATGGAACTGGAGGGTATTATGCTAAGTGAAATTAGTCAGTCAGAGAAAGACAAATATCATATGACTTCACTCATATGAGGACTTTAAGAGACAAAACAGATGAACATAAGGGAAGGGAAGAAAAAATAACATAAAAACAGGGAGGGGGACAAAACAGAAGAGACTCATAAATATGGAGAACAAACTGAGGGTTACTGGAGGGGGTGTGGGAGAGGGGATGGACTAAATGGGTAAGGGGCATTAAGGAATCTACTCTTGAAATCATTGTTGCACTATATGCTAACTAATTTGGATATAAATTTAAAAAATTAAAAAAATTTTTTAAACTATGATGTCTACATTTTGATGAGAAAGATGTCCTTCAGTGAGGACTGGTGTGGCTGTCCCAGAGCCCATGAGGGAGGCTGTTGGTCGTGTCACTGTTGTCACAACAGCAGGACTGTCCTGACATGACGGTCGTCCCTGTGAGCCTTACCCAGCAGCCGGTCCACCTGGCTGTCCAGCCGTCCAACCCCAGGGCTGTCTGTGGTCCTGCATTCAGCCAGCTGGAGGAGGGAGGACCCATAAGCGTCCAGCAGGGGGCAGTGCTGAACGAAACCCAATTTACAGGGAATGAATGAGGTGCCTGGGTAGTTCAGGCAGTTAAGCATTGGACCTGTGATCTCACAGTTCATAAGTTTGAGCCCTGCATGGGGCTCTGCACTGACAGCATGGAGCCTGCTTGGGATTCTCTCTCTTTCTGCCCCTCACCTGCTCATGTGTGCACATGCTCTTTCTCTCTCTCACAATAAAAAATAAACTTAAAAACATAAAAAAAAAAAAAAAACACTTGAAGATCCTGGAATTGAAGTAAATAAGTAAATAAATAAAAGGAAGGAATTAACTACTTGAAAAAGAGAAAGTCACATCCCCATAAACAATGCTCAGAAGGTATAAGAAAATATAACCCAGTGAGAGTGAAATACACACCTTTCTGTTGATTTCAGGGTGGGAAAGCCCTTCTTAAGCATAAGAAGGAAACGTCAGTGGTCCCAGAGCAAAATGTTGCACGTGTCTGTAGGGCATCTGGCAATAGACCTCCGAAGTGTCAGCCTTGTCAAAGCATTGGCCCAGGTTCTAGGCATTTATGCTAGAAAAATAACAGACATGCACACTCTGGACGGATATGGTGGCTGAAGCAGTACTCGCAATGGTACAAAATTACAAGCATTATAAATGTCCCCCAGAGGAGATCTGTGTTCAGACAATGTTTCCAGGAAATTTTAACTGTTTAGAGATACAAGGAAACTTCTCGTTAAAAACAAAACAAAACAAAACAAAACAAAACAAACAAAACAAAAAAAAATAGCCTTGGAGCTCACACATCGATTTGTTCCTCCCCCAGACCTCACTAAAATGATCATAAATGAATGAGAACATATAAGGCCCAAGGGACAGTCTTCAGGAGAAGCCGGGCAGAGATTACAGCAGATTTCTGGAAGAAAGAAAACAGATGAGGGAGTCCGGGGTTCTAGAGAGTAGTCAGGGTGGGGTCCAGCAGACCCCCCAGGTGAGAACACAGCTGGAGTCCACAGAGGCAGCCGTGGGCTGGATCGTTGCCCCAATATCCATATGTGGGCGCCTCAACTCCCAGGACCTCAGAGTATGACCATGTTTGGAGACAGCCTGTAAAGAGGTGATTTGGGTAAACTGAGGCCACTGAAGGGCCCTGATCCAAGGGAGGAAGGTGGAGGGGGCACAGCCCAGGCCACACACTCTGCTGCATCTGTCCGTAGGTCTGGAGGCCTCACCTGCCCACCTGCAAAGCGTGAAGCCTGGGCGTCTGAGCTGACGTTCTGAGGTTCTCTATTACATGGCATGCCAGGAGGGTAAGACGCAGACGGGTTGTCTGCCCGCCCGCCAGCATCGGGAATGTGTGGAGACCACTCTTCTCTGAGCCTGCGCTCTGATGGAAAGTCCTGGAAGCCACAGCCCTGCCAAGCATCTCCATGCTGTGGCTTTCTTATCTCACCAAAGCCAGCTGAGGGTGCCTGTGCTTGGACCCGGGACCTCAGACCTCAGGGACAGAGATCTCTGGACACCTCGCTCAGCTGAGGCTCAGCAATCCCACACTTGGCAGTGTCCTGTGCACCTGTCACAAGCCATACATGGGCCCCAGAAGCCTGACAGGTGTACCCACGGTGCCCACAAAGCTGGGGGTTTCCACCAGGTATGCATGTGACAACACAGGAGATGAAGTGCCCTCCTGCAGGGCTGGGAAGGAGTCCAGACAGTCCATGTGTGGGCTACCAGCAGAGCTGAATCCCAAGGGGTAATGGCAAAAAAATGCTGGCATGTGCTTTGTGGTGGGACAGCGCTGGCATGACCTTCGTGGTGACACTGGGCCTTCAGTAGGTGCTGCTTACCCACCACGTCTCCACCAAACACCTTCAAGCTGGCAGGTGGCTACCTAAATGCAAGCCAAAATTAATTAAAATTAGCTACCACGAAGTGCTGAGGTCCTCAGCTGCCCCGGCCGCATCTCAGGTGCGAGGAAGCTGATGCAGCCAACAGCTCCTGCAGTGGGCAGCACATGCACAGAGCATGCCCATCAGGGCCTCCCTCTGGTCAGTGCTGCTTCAGATGCATTCGTTCACTTCATTGACCAAGATTTATCA
>NW_024412443.1:1624656-1638339 GCF_014898765.1 Herpailurus yagouaroundi
GTGCTGCTTCAGATGCATTCGTTCACTTCATTGACCAAGATTTATCACACACTAAGGGCTGCGAGCTCTGCCAGGTACCGGCGATAGAGCAGGAAACAGGCAGGCAAAATTTTGCCCTTTTGAAACTTACATTCTACTATGGGAAGACAGATAATAAATCAGATAGGTGGACAGACAGACAGGAGGTAGGTAGTTAAGTGACAGATGATAGACAGATCAATAGGTGATAGATAAATGACAGGTAGATAGGTTGACAAATGAGAGAGAGAGAGACAGATGATAGACAATATAGATATGTTAGAGAGATAGATAATATAGATAGATTAGATAGATAATAAATACATAGATACATAGATGATAGGTAGAAATATATAGATACATAGAAAATAGATAATAGATGATGGATGATAGAAATATAATAGATATATAGATACATAGATATAGATAATATAGATAGATTGATAGGTGATAGATTAGATAGATGATATAGATAGATAATATAGATTGATAGATGATAGATTAGATAGACAGATAATACATGATGGATGGATAGATAGATAATATAGATTGATAGATGATAGATTAGACAGATACATAGATAATATACATACATTAGATAGAATAGATAGATAAGATAGATTGATAGATTAAACACATAGTTGATAGATTAAATAGATACATAGATGATAGATTATGGATGGGTGGATGGATGGATGGATAGATAATATAGAATGATAGATGATAGATTAGATAGATGATTGATTAGATAGATACATAGATGATCGATTAGATACATAGATGATGGATGGATAGATAGATAGATGATGGATGGATAGATAGATACATAGACAGATGATAGATAATAGAAGATAGGTGATAGGCAGACAGATCCATAGATGAGCATACAGACTGACGGGCAGGTACACGAATGACAGGGAGGGAGAGAGCCCAAGTGGCAATGGCACAGGACACTTAAATCAGGGAAAAGTCATCAGGGGTCCGGGGGAGCCAGATTAGAGACAGCTTCACTGGGACAGTGGCATGTGCTCCAGCCCAGAAGATGGTGAGGGCTGAGCTCTGAGCAGCCTTGGGGTGGGGCACACAGCACGCTGGAGGTCAGCAGGGAGGTGAGTGAGGCTGGGGCAAGGAGCAAGTCAGACACCAAGAAGGCAGAGCAGGCATGCACTTCAGGGGCCTAAGGTGGGTCGTTCAGGCTGTCACACTAAGATCGGACTGCAGTGCAAGCAGGGAAGAAGGAACCGGGGAGGCTCCAGCCAGCCCTGCAGGGACGCAGAGAGCCGGGTGGCCCCAGGGCTGGGCTGCCCTTGCTTGGCTCAGATGGGAGCACCAGGAATGTGATGCGTGAGGTGTCGCGCTGGTCACTGGCATCAAGGATAGAACTGACAGAAAACAGTCGCTGGCATGGCAGATTAGAATGGGCTGCAACCCCCATCTTGCAAAGTCAGCCCTGGATTCCAGACACCAAGGACACCAGTAACAGACAGACAACGCACTGCACAGCAGCCACAGAACCCCACCAGGATAGGCACACATGGACGCAGCAGCACTAAGGGAGAGGCCACCGTGAGCCTGTGGATCTGCATGTCCATGCACAGGGGGACCTGCTCTGAGAAGCCTTGCCCCCCAAACTCATAGAAACTGGGACCTCACAGTCTGAAACCACCACTCTCTCTTGCCTAAGAGACTGAAGCCCCATGCATCGCTCTGACCCAGGCAAGCAGCATTGGTTTCCAAACCCAGAGTTGTAGGCAGTGTTCCAGGGTGTCTCCGAGATTCCCAAGTCTGGATGTGCACCCCTTGCAGAAACCCCAACCCTTCAGTCAGAGTGAACCTGTGAGTGTAATGGGGTCCGGTTACTGACCAGCTGACTTTGAAAAGGCTGAATAGGGGCGCCTGAGTGGCTTGGTCGGTTAAGCGTCCGACTTCGGCTCAGGTCATGATCTCACAGTTCGTGAGTTCAAGCCCCGCGTCAGGCTCTGTGCTGACTGCTCATAGCCTGGAGCCTGTTTCGGATTCTGTGTCTCCCTCTCTCTCTGCCCCTCTCCTGTTCATTCTCTGTCTCTCTCTGTCTCAAAAATAAATAAACGTTAAAAAAAATTAAAAAAAAATATCCAGGTGGGCCTTGCTCAATGAGGTGACCCTGTACCTGGGACCACTCCTCCTGGAGGTCACAGATATTGGAGGAGTGTCAGAGGCCAGGAGCACAAGGACACAAGGATGGTTCTTAGCTCCTGAGAGCAGTCCCCGGCCAACAGCAGTGAGACAACAGGGACCTCAGCCCTAGAACCACAAAGACACAGTTCTGCCAATGATGCAGGGGGATTCAGGGCAGCTCCTTCCCCAGTCCAGCCCCCAGATGAAGACATAGGCTGCCCACGTCCTTGGTTTTGCCTGGTGAGATGCAGAGCAGAGGACCTAGCCACACTGTGCCCAGACTCCATCTACAGACTGATGTGATACGTTAGCCTGGTGGTTGGCTGGCCTTGTGCTGATTTGTTACATGCCAACAGAAAATTCACACACCTGAGCCAAGCTTCGGTCAAGGGGTTCCTTCACAACTTGACTTTCCATGATGATTTTCACTTAGGGTTCCCACAGACAGAGGCCTTGGGAAGAAGGTTTATCCCCAGGCTGCACTGCCCACCTCCAAGAGACCAGCACTTGAGGACCACTCCTTCCCTCCAGCCCCCACCCTGCCCCACCCCCACGAAGACTTCCAGGGCCCGTTACTGATGGCTCATGACCCAGAGCTGCTCCGTCTCACAGATGCTCTCAGAATCACCCAGCACAGTACCAGGTGCCCCTGCTTCCTCCTGTGCTCTGCATAGGTAAGCCAATGCACTCAAGGATGTCTTGCTATATAAGGGGGCCTGTGGTGGTCTAATATATTGGGTTTTATCCTCAGTAGGAGGATCACTTCTTATGTCTGATCTTGGCTCCGCCCATTTCTCAACCTGCCCCTTAGACACAGACACCAGTTGTGGATCCTGACCCTGGTTCTGGTGTCTCTATATAACTAATCTCAGGGCCACCTGAAAGCTCTGGTGGGGAAGACACAAACATGGTGGGTTGGCCCAGGGACCTCAGCAGGGGCCCCTGGTCTTGCGTTTCCCTGAGTGTCAATTCCTGCCACACCAGAGTATGGAGTGACAGCAGGAACAGTGGCTCACAGAGTTTTGTGGGCCCTTGGCCTAGTGCCCTGGGGCTCAATCTATGCCATCTTCTTAGACTCATGGATCGACCCAGACCAGAGCTGGTTCTGGCCTCCCCAGTTCATCTGACTCAACAGGGAGCTTGCACCCCCAAAGGAGCACAGACCTGAAATGCCAGACATCTCACAACAAAAGCCACCAGACACCATCACCAACTGAAGCAGAAGTAGCAGGACACGCTGTGTAAGAAGATGATATGGAAGATCAGTGCCCGGGGAGTTATGAGCCCCCACCCCATCTCTGAGGTGCAGGGGGAGCGTGGTGAGGTGCTACGTCTGTCCCCTGGGATCAGTGAGCTGGTGCCTCCCCTTCCCCACTGGCTGGTGTCACAGCAGACCTGCACAACAGACTTCAATGTGACACCCTATACTCATGCTGCCAAGAACCAGGAAATCCTCCACCTGAATGATAATCAATGGACACCGAAATGACACAGGCATTGAACTTATCTGACAAGGAATTTAATGAAGCCATCAGAAAAATGGTTCACAAGGAATTACAAATACACTCAAAATAAATGGGGGGAAAAGAAATTGTCAGACAAAACATAGGAGATATAAACAAGAACCAAATAGAAATTTTAGAACTGAAAAATGCAACTAAATAAAAATATCAAAGCTTCACAGCTGAATGGAGAGGAAAGATAAAAGACTCAGGGAATGCGAAGACAGCACAATGGAAACCACCCAATCTGAACATCAGAAAGAAAAGAAAAGAGCAGAGCCAAAGGACCCGTGGACGGCAGAAGGTCTCCTGTGTCACTGGAATCCTGGAAGGACAGGAGAAAGATAGCCAGGGTGGGAAAGATTTCCCAAAGTTGGTAAAAGACTTAAACCTACAGGGGCGCCTGGGTGGCTCAGTTGGTTGGGTGGCAGACTTTGGCTCAGGTCATGATCTCACAGCTCATGGGTTAGATACCCATGTTGGGCTCTGCACTGACAACTCAGAGCCTGGATCCTGCTTCAGATTCTGTGTCTCCCTCTCTCTCTGCCTCTCCCCAACTCATTCTCTCTGTCTCTCTCTCCCTCTCTTTCTCTCTCTCTGTGTCTCTCTCCCTCCCTCCCTCCCTCCCTCCCTCCCTCCCTCCCTCTCTCAAACATTAAAAAAAACTTTTTTTAAAGACTTAAACCTACAGATTCAATAAGCTGAGCAAGATTAATGGGAAGAATGCACAGCAGGACCTGTCACGGTCAAACTTGAGAAAACTGAAGACAAAGAAAAAATCTTGAAAAGATCAAGAGGAAAGCAACACCTTACTGACCAGGGAAAACCATTCGAATTGTGGTGTATTTATCATCAGAAACCATGGAAACCAAAGGAAGTGGCATATTTTTCAAAAGAAAGAAAAGAATTGTCAACCTCGAATTCTATGGTCAGCCAAAGAATTCTCCTGTAATGAAGAGAGAATGAAGTCAATCCAGGGGGAGGAAAATGAAGAGAATGTGTCCCCATTACACCTGCTCTGAAAGGATAGTTAAAAGAAGTTCATGGAGGGGCGCCTGGGTGGCTCAGTCATCTGACTTCGGCTCAGGTCATGATCTTGCAGTGGGTGAGTTCAAGCCCAGTGTCAGACTCTGTGTTGACAGCTCAGAGCCTGGATCCTGCCTCAGATTCTGTGTCTCCCTCTCTCTCTGTCCCTCCCCTGCTCATGCTCACTCTCTCTCTCTCTCTCTCTCTCTCTCTCTCTCTCTCTCTCTCAAAAATAAATAAAGATTTAAAAATTTTAAAAAAAGAAGTTCATGGAACAGAAAGGAAATGATAAAAGAAGGAATCAAGGAACATTATGGAAGAAGAAAGACTAAAAATGTAGGTAAATACAATAGGATTCCCTCCCCCTCTTAAGTTTTTTAAATTGTATTTGATGGTTTAAGCAAAAATTAGAACACTGTTTTGTGCGATTCTCACAGTCTGTAGAAGGAAATGTTCAAGATGATGATGTTATAAATGAAAGATGACGAAAGGATGTTCTTGAACTGGTAAAATATCTGGCAAAGAGATGGAAGTTTTCTACCTTGTACTCAAACTCCAGTAGACTGTGTGTTACATACATAAAATATAATACGTAGACCGACCAGTAAAAAAGCTTTACAAAGTCATAAGTAAAGCTCTACTCAAAAGCACAGTAGAGAATATGATTTTTAAAACTCATTTGTATTTGGTTTTATTAGCAAGACTCATTTTACTCATATGTGAAATAACTGTATTAAAATTCTAAATTATTTCAAAAACACACAAAAAAACACAAAAGCACTGTAGATAAACTAAAGTGGAATTCTAAAATGTGTTCAAGTAGCCCACAGGAATGTATGTAAAAGAAAACAGAGACACAGAGGGAACAAACAGGAAATGAAAAATAAAATGTCAGATATAAGCCACAACATATCAACAATTACATTAAATATAAATGGCTTACTTTATTTGTAATAGCTAAAATAACAACCAAAATATCTAGGTGAATGCCTAATCAATCTCTAGCACACCCATTAAATGTAGTACCTACAAATACAAAAATAAAATAACATTTGGTCCACACAACAACTAAGATGGATCTCAAGGACATTATGCTGAGTGAAAAAGCCAATCTGAACAGGTCACATTCTATATGATTTTATGTGTACAACCTTTGTGAAATGACAAAATTATAGAGATGAAAAATAGATGCATGGTGCCAGGGTAGGAATTTGAGGGCAGGGGTGGATGACTCTCTAAATAGGTAACCTGAGGGAGAGCTCTATGGTGGTGGAAGAGGTCCATAGCTTGGTTGTGGTGGCAGTAAATGACATGTAGAGGAGAAAAGCCATAAACACACATCATACCAATGCCAATTCCATGCTTTTGACATTGTACTGTAATTATCTAATATATACCAAGGAGGGAAAGCAAATGAAGGTACATGGAAACTTTATGTATTTTTGTGTGTGTGGATCTAGTTATTTTTAAATACAAAGTATTTTTTAATGGGTAAGAGATTTGAGAACATACATCACCAAAGAGGATGCACAAAAGGTAAAGTGATCCATGAAAAGATGCTCACCAACATCAGCCATTGGAAAATGAACATGAAGACCACAGTAGACAATCATTACATACCCATTAACTATTAAGTCAGCTAAGATTTAAAAAAAAGTCTCTGCCAATAAAATGCAAAGTGTTAACAAGAATGTGGAGTGTCCGGAATTTCTATGTTGCTGGTGAGACATATATGTGTCATTATATGCAAAATGGCGCAGCCAGTCTGTAAAACTCCTAGATATTTATTCCTGGGAGAAACAAAACTTTTGTTCACACAAAAAAACATGCAGACTAAAGTTAATAGCATCCCTACTCATGATTGCCAAACACTGGTAAAAACCCAGATGTCCTTTAACAAGAGAATGGGTAAATGGGTCAACAAACATGGTGCCTCCTTCTGTTGGAATACTCCCTAGTAGCAGAAAGGAATGAACTATTGATAAATTCAACAATGTGAATGAAGCTCAAAAACATTATGCCGTGTGAAAGAAAACAGTCTCAAAGAGTCACATGCCATATGATTCCATTTATAGGACATTCTCAGAAGGACAACGTTATTGAGAACGGAGAATACATCAGTGGTCTCCAGGGGTTATGGACAAAAGGAATCATATAGGGAGTTTTTTGAGGTGGTAGAGTAGTTTCATAAGATTATAGTGGTAGTTCTACACTGTGGGAAAATTTCATGAAACCACACACACACACACACACACACACACACACACACAGGACTTGCATCCATGATGTACAAAGGACTTCTACAAACAAAAAAGAAGGCAAAAATATCAATGAGACCATGTGTAAAACACCCAGATACCTCAAAGTAAGAAGGTACATAAATGTCTAGAAAAAATCCAGATGAAAACCAAATGAGTCAAGATGACTGACACGAAGACTTTTGCTTCTATCTGACACAGAGGAATAGGGAATGGACTTGCCTTCCTATATAAAACAACCACAGCAAAGAACAGAAAAGTGATGAGAAAAATATGTGAAACTACAGAGAATGAGGGTCAAAACATGCTGAGCAGTTATCCCTAAAAGAGGGGAAACAACAAGCTGAGCCCTACAAGTGCCAGGCCAACTGGGGAGAGTCCCCACTGCCAGAGGGAGGATGACCCAGCAGGAGTCCTCAGACTTTGTGGAGCTAAGGGGACACAGTTGGGAGTGGAGGAATACAGATTGGCTGGAGTTCACAAGACAGAGCAGCAGAGATGACAGAACTGTGTGGACACCACTCCCATGATCTGCAGAGTGCTCCCTCAAATCATCCCTGAGTGCTGATCAGCATGTTTTACCAAATATTCAAGGAAAATACTAACAATTCTCCACAAACTCTTCTAGAACACTAATGAGTTGTAATATTCATGAATAGTCCATGTGGCCAGAATTATCCTGATTCCAAACTCATATATTATAAGAAAAGAAAATACCACACCAATATCCCTCATGAACACAGATTCAAAAAACCTTAACTAAGGTTTGATTGAACAATATATAAAGAGGACAGTACATCACGAGCAAATGAAATTTATTCAAGGAATGCAAGGTTGGTTTGATATTTAAATATCAATTAATGCAATTTGGTATTTTAACAGACCAAAATAATACAAAGTATCAATTGTCTCAACAGATGCAGAAAATCAACTGACAAATTCTGACATTTGGATAAAAACTCAGCCCACTAAGAAGACAAGGGAACTTCCTCAACCTGATAAAGGGCATCTATATATATATATATATATATATATATATATATATATATATGACATCATATATGTCAATATATATATATTGACATCATACTTAAATGAAACACTGCACGCTTGTGCCCCAAAATCAAGAACAAAACTAGGTATTGACCCTCACCACTTTAATTCAGCACTGTTATGGCATTTATAGCCAATGTAATAAGGCAAGAAAAAGAAATGAAATATATCCAGAGTTGAAAGTGAGATGTAAAAGGGTCTCTATTGACAGATGACAGCATGTCTGTCTAGAAAACCCTACAGAATCTATGAAGGTGGGGGGGAAACTACTAGAACTAGCAAGTGAGTTTAGGAAGGGTGGAAGTTCAATGTAGTAAAATCAGTATTATTTCTACATAGTAGCCACAAGGAATGGAAGTGGAAATGCGAAAACATAGTTCCACTTGAGGTAGCATCTAGCCTGTAGCCTAAGAGGAAGGAGCTGGGCTGTAGGGCAGGTGGAAGATTCAGAGACAGGAGATGGTTGCGGGGTCAGGACATGGGAACACAGGCTTTGCTGACTCTCCTGGGCCAGCTGGACTGGTAGAAACACTGTCCCCTAGAGCAGGAGAGAAGCTACTTGATGGGGAAGCTGGGGAGGTGGGGGGGGGGGGGCGGTGGGCGGGCTGCAGAGCAGGAAGGCAGGGATGGAGCTTTGCAGGATACACAGCACCACATACCAATGCAGCAAAATGGAAGGAGTGGCCAGTGGAGACCCTGCCCTGCCCTGCTCACCCCTTCTGACCCACAGTGCCCACTAGAGAGGTGTGGGGAGGTGACATCCGGCCTCTTCAGACCAGGGAGGGGCGTGGAGGGGTGCATGCTTCCCCCTGCTTTTGCTGATGGAACCAGAGGTGGCACTGAGGGTGCACAGAAGGAGTGAGGGTCTTGGTGTCAAGGGAATCACAGACTGTGGGCAGGTCATGGGCAGCACAGGAAGGGTGCCACTAACGAGGCCCTGACACTCTGAACGCCCACCCCAAGAGCTTCAATCTTGACCCCTGGGGCCTGAGCTGTGACTCATGCCCTGAGGGTTAGTGACACCACATCTCGAGTTGTCTGGGAATCAAGCAGTTTTCCCGCTGCACCCAATGCAGACTAGCCAGGGCTGTGGGCAGTGGTTACCAGGAGGAGAGTGATCTGCACTCGAGGGGGGTGGGGGAGGCAGGAATGCTGAGGACTGAGGAGGGGCTGGGCCTGCCCCACCAGCAGCTGAGCCCAGAGGCCTGCAGGCGGCGGATCCGCAAGCGACCCCTGGTTTCCGGACCACACTACCTCGCTTAGCGTTTCCACATGGTGGCGCTGTCGGCCCAGAAGCGCGGCTGTGCAAACCGGTAGCACCCTGGACAGGAAGGCTGGGCTAAATTCAGCATCTGGCAGGTGAGTGAGACCCCAGAGAGGTCCAGACCCCAGGGCAGCTGACTTACAGCGCGCACAGTGGTGATGACAGCACTGCCATGCTTATTTGTACCCCCACATTCTGTTTTTTATGGGTCTAAGACTCTCCAGCTGTGGCTCCCTGCTTTGGGAATCATATGATGCCAGAATTCAATGGCTCTATTTCCAGCTTCTCTGGGCCCCATGACTTTGTGGCTGGGAGACGCCAGCACATCAGGAGCAAATGTACTCCTTCACGGAGAATTCACAGCGTGGCTACTTGGGGACCTAGAACTTGGGGCCCCGCTTCTATGACTCCAGGATTCCACCCTTCCCCCCACCCCTGCCCTCCAAATTCCAACATCATGAGGCCACTTCTGTCTGTCAGAGTGGCCGGGGACAGTGGACTCAAGAATAACGCAAGCTTTGGCAAGCACAGTGTCAGCCATGCCTGCTAGGTGGCCATGTCCTAAGTGGAGCAGAGGCAGGAGTCTGGGGTGACCACGGAGTAAGACGCATGAGCTAGGGCTGCACACCCCAGAATGCACAGGGGGGTCTGGGCTGTGGGGGACACACATTCTCTGAGCCTGATGGCGGCCTTCCATGGAACGCCCCAGAGGTGCAGGCTGGTGATCCCCCAGCAGAAAGGCATTGGAGGTGTCTGGAGGAGGGGTCCAGACACCCCTGGGTCCCCTGTCACTGCCCTGAGCCCGGTTCCTCTGTGCAAGAAGGGGCTGACCCAGGGCTCCAGTGTCGGCTGGGGTGGAGTGCCCACTGTGGAGGGTAACTTGAGACAGATGGGTGGGTTCTCAGAAGGTCTGCCCCATCTCCCAGGAGCCCAGGCACAGAGACGAGCCCCAGGGACCATGGGTGCTCCCCGCAAGAACACGCCCCACCACCCCCTCTCCACCCCATCCTGGCTTCTCTCCCCGCCTCGAGGCCCTGAGTCCCACCACTGGCATTCAGATCTGGAGGGCCTTACTTTTGTGGCATATGTAATCCACAGAGAGCCCTGACCTGCCTGGAGTCCTTCTGAAGCATAGGGGAAGTTGGTGGTACACCGCCCTGAGCCTCCTTGGGGTCCCTTCCCGGGACAGTGGGGGACCAGGGCCCCAGAGCATGTGGCATCATCACTGTACTCAGTCTCAGACAAGTCATCTGATGTGACAGCTTACCTTTACAGGGACCTTCTGGAAACCAAGAGGGAGTGAACATTTGACTCGGATCTGGGCTGGGGAGGAAAGGCTCTTAGAACACAACATAAGAGGGAAACTGTGGGCCAGTGGTGACAGTGGACCTCCCCCTCCCCCTCCCCCTGCCCCCCGCTGCTGTCAGTAGAGCCCTGTTCCCAAACTGTGTGCCAAGGCACCCAGAGGTGTGCCAGCAAATCCCCGAGGGTGTGGGGGGGGGGTGTTTCCCATGCTCACAGACACACAGCAGTAGCCTCATCTGTGGGAGAGATACGTGCTGCCTCCGCTGGGTTCCTGGCTGCTACTGTGATAAAGAGGAGGTGCTGGTGACATGAGGGGCCTCGCCTCCTCCCCACATAACTGCAGTCATGGGAAAATGACTTACAAACCGTACTTTTTTCAAAGACCTACTGATTACTACGTTTGTTATCTGGACCAAGTCGCTTGCTAAGCCACACCATCAGGTTGTTCTCTTGGCCTGGGTTCTGTAAATGGTGATGAGGGACAGAAAGTCTCCACCTGACAAGCAGCTGTCCCTGGGTGACCCGTGCATGGGGCAGGATCCCAGGTCCTCCTGATCTCACAACCACAGGCTCCAGGGCTCCAGGAAGCAAGTAAGCAGGTCTGCAGCCTGGACAGGAAGGACTGACACCTGACACAGGGGGTTCAAATACCACCACTGACAGGGAGCTCACTACCTCACTAAGCAAACTGCCCTCTCAGCTGGCCTCCCAGACCTCTTGGGACAGTGCTTTCTTCCCCTGGGGGCTTACCCTGGGGCTTCTGGGAGCCCACCATGGGATCCTTCCTACTGGGTCATCCCTGAGTGGGGAATACTTCGACAGCCCTGTGGCGGGGGTCTGCCAAGGAAGTTCCCTCTGCATGACAGCAGGGGGCGTTGCCAGGAAACCGTCCTCAGCCACAGAGGGCTCCTGGAAGCCTGGAGCCAGCGGGCCCCTGGCAGGCGCCACAGAACCCCCCAGCACAGAGCAAAGACCTGTCAGGCTGGACTCTGCCCTCATGCCAAGATGCAGAATTTCCCGCTGAAAGTCAGGGAGTGGGAAAGAACGCCACCCCACCCCCATGCTTCTGGGGTCTCAGGAAACAGACTCCGGAGCATGGAGGATGCCCACTCCCCCTCTGTGGTGTCTCCCAGGATCCCTGGAGGGCTGGTGGCCCCCTGCCATCCAGACCCAGGAGGCCAAGCCAGGCAAGCCTTCCCTCCAAGGTCTCTGCATGCAAAGACCACAGGTGGGTAAGGAAGGGCTCTCGAAGCCCCCAGCCCAGGGCCACCATCAAGCTGCTCAGCCAGGCTGCAGCCTGCCCAGAGGCTTGCCAAGGTGCACATCCTCGGAGGAACTCCCCCACTCTCTCCCCCTGCATCAGAAAGCGCTGCCCAGCTCACTCTCCCCTGCACTCACCTGCACAGCAGAGGGAAGAGGCAAAGGAGGGAGAAACCAGTGGCCAAGGGAGCCCAGAGGGGCCTGGCAGATGAGAAGACTGTGTCCACCAGCTCCATCCCCTCTGTGTGTGCAGAGCCAGCAGCCTCTGGGGGCTCCCCGTTAGTACTCTAATCCCCTGGCCCCACAGCTGCGAGGGGGAGCAGGAGCTGCCTCTGCGGGGCCCCCACCCCACTCCCACAGCCCAGGCCCCCGGTAATGCGATAATTGGGTGGGATTTTCACTGAGACAGAGGGGAAGTCCAGAGGCGGGTGAGCCAGCTCCCCTCCCACCCACCCTACTTCATTCCAGAATCTTCCTCCTTGCCTCCGCAGGTGGGGGGCTTGCGGTGACTGGAGGTGAGGGGAGGGGTGCGGTAGAGGGTCCGGGCATGCATAGACTTAACTGGATCCCAAAGGCAGTGTGCAGGAAAGTTTCCTTGAAAGAGAAGGGCTCTCGCTCCATACATGGGAAAAGACTCCTGACGCATCACCCAGGTGACCCACCCCTGGGGCTGACTCTTTTCCCAGATGTGGAAACCAAGGTGGGTGGGGGCAGCAAGCAGTGGGCGTGGCCTGCCTCTGTTTCTCACTGGGGCACCTGGAGGGACGCTAAGGCACCTCTGCCCAGAGAAAAGGCCACATGCACACCCCACGGTCTCTCCATGGGGCCCCCACACTGCAGGCCAGGTGGTGAGGCACAGCTGAAGAGGACTCATGCGAGAAGCAGGTGACCCACAAGAAAAGAGACATCAAAGAGCCGGGAGTTGGGATTTCTACCCGCAGGTTGCTCCCCTAAACTCCACAGCAGTGACATGAATTCCTATCATAGGGACTTACAGGTCTCCCACAGGGTGCTTGGCAGGCACAGGCCCTCTCACCTGTTACCAGCTTCCCCAGGGGAAGCTGGGGAGACATGGAACCGGGTCTTCCCCTCCCAAATAAAAGTTCCCTGGTGTCTTTATGGCATACCCCAGAATATGCAAGGAGGGCTTTGCAGTGGACTATCCGGTGGGTACTGGCTAGCTGCTCCTGGAGACTTCAGATAGGTCTCTTTACTCTCTGGTCTGCCCTTTCCCCATCAGCTAAATCATAAAGCTTACCTAGGTCGTCAGAAATCCCTTCTGGGGAAGACTAGGAGCTCTGGGCCGCCCCAGAGGTTGGAGGTCCCAGGGCGAGAGATGCCCGGCTGCACTGCCTGCCCTCCCTAGGAAGCGCCCGGGACTGGACGTCTTCTTTCCTGGTGGGGTGCGGAGAACAAAGTGGAGGCGTCAACACCTACCCTCCAGACAGCCCGTGTACCAGTGCTGACCTTCAGACAGGGGCCCGTGCCCTGGCCGCCCACCCAGCCACTGTCCCCAGGGCAGGCCGCCTTCATCACCGCGGGTCTCCGCAGCCGAGCTGCGCGGTCAGCTCGGTTCCCAGCGGACCAGCGGGGAGCGGCTCCAGGGACTGGCCTCGGACGAAGAGACCCCCCTGGCGAGGAGATGGAAGAAAGGAAGAGCAGACCCGCCACTTGGAGAGCAGAGACAGAGCGCACTACAGAGCAGGAGCAGGAGCGAGAGCCGGACCGTGCGTCACACGGAGAGCGCAGGGCGCGCAGGGCTCCACACCGCAGAGCGGCCCTGGAGTCCCGGGCAGGCACAGCCCTGGGACTGGGAGGGGCGCCTGTGGACCACCATCCT
>NW_024412443.1:1638739-1651500 GCF_014898765.1 Herpailurus yagouaroundi
CTGGCGCAGCGCCGCCCTCGGAGCCCGCGCACCGGCGCACACCCGCGCACCCCGCGCACCTCACGGCCGCAGGAGGGCCCAGCACCGCCGCCCGCCAGCTCCCAGGGCCCGGCCCGCCCCGGCGCCCGTGCTCTCGGGGCGGACTCCCGGCCCTCTGCGCTCTCCCGCCCGGCGATGGCCCTGCTCGTATACTTCTTATTCCTCTACGGCCTGAAGCAGGCGCTGGGCAGTTACCCGATCTGGTGGTGAGTGAGCGGCCCCAAGCCGCCGCCGTCCCCTCGGGCAGGGCCCCGCGGTGGCTCGGAGCCCGCGCCCTGCCCCTGCGGCTCCACGGGGCACTGGCGGGTTGTTTTCCTTGGCGGCCACTTTCGACCTGTTCGGGCCAGGGCTGGGACGCGGGTGTCGGAGCTTCCGGGGACAGTGGTGTCCCGGGCCTAGAGGGGCCCCCGGCGTCGGAAAGGGCGCAGTGGCTGGGGAGAGGCGGGAACACTGTCTGCGCAGATGGCACCAACAGCCAGGCAGCGCGAAGCCGGAGCAGCTGGGCGGGCGAGCTGGGCGCAGCGCGGGGGACAAGGACACGTTCCTTACGGACCCGGTCTTACGCGCACGCACACCTTCAAACAAAGTCGGTGAGACCAGACCCAACAGCTTGGGGCAGCAGCGCAGTTAAGTAAAGACAGCGGGACCTGCCCGGAGTGGCGGGCCAGGACCCTGGGGCCAGCACCAGCCTTGGCCTCTCAGGCTCGGGGGGGTGCGGGGGGCGCGACCCGAGGGGTTTCTTCGTGAGCCCCTGTCTGAGCGGGGAAGGAAAGAGGGGCCGCTGGGGCTCTCCCTGCATGGTCCTCCCGTCGGAGGCACATTTCAGTTAGACCTTCCTCAATCTGACGATGGAAATGTAGACGAACCAAAGGAAAGGTCCCGAGTGTCTACTGCACAGATATGGTGTGTGTGGGGGGGGGGGGGGGGATCACTGTTACCATCCCTTCGGGATCTGATTTGGCAGAGCCCCCACCGGGAGGGTCGCTGGCGGTAGGGAAAGGGGGAAGGCAGTATGCGGCGTTGCGCTCTGAGAAGCCCAAGATTTGAGGGTCACAAGTGGGGGCATGAGACCAGAAGACCCGGGGTTCCAGAGAAGGTTCCCCACACCCATGCTTGCGGGCGGGCGGGCGCGCGCGCGCGCACACACACACACACACACACACACACACACACACACAGGAACCTTCTCCGACGGCTTGCCTGGAATTATAATAATTACGCCGAGGGGAAGGGGTGGGGGGAACCAAGCGAGCCGAAGTACATCTAATCCGATAATAATTTTTCTCTTCGAGATGGTTCAGAAGCAGGGGCGCCTGGCTGGGGACGCGGGTCCAGGCGCAGCCAGGCGGGGCGGGGCGGGGTGGGAGGGGAGGCCCGGGCCAGTCCAGGGACCTGGGAGAGGCTGCTGGGCCGCTCTTCGGGGACCCGGGGCGTCCCTCACCGGCGCGCGCCGCACCTGCAGCGCCCTGTGGCCTTGGAGCGTGGGCTGCGGCCTCGGGGACCCTGACGCCCGCCTCGCCGGCCGCGGGGAGCTGGGGGGCACGTCCGAGAGAGCCCCGAGGCCGCCCACTCCAGCGCAAGCTTCTAATTAGAACCCGCCGCCGCATTCCTGGGCACGGGAGGAAGCGCCCTTCGCCCCCGCGCTCCTCCCGAAAGGAAGGGCCCTGTCACCAGCCTCCTGGCCACCCCACACCTCGGGATCTTTGTCCTGTTGGCCCTGAGGCTCCCTGGCCTTACCACCCCCCCAAACACAGGTATGCCCCCCTTTCCACCCCGACCACATGTGTTCCATGTGAGCGCACCCGCACTTGCTCGGCACCCTGCGCTCCCCAGGTCAGCGGGAGAGGCCCTTCCTCCGGGCAATCCACCCCAGCAAGATTCTGGAGCAGCCCTTGGCCCCAGAGAGAAGGGTGCCCCCGAACCCCAACTCTGTTCCTGGTGGGATTCTCACGCTTGGGGATTCTGCTTCTTGAGGAGAAGTGTCTGTGGTGGACACAGTCTCAGGGTTCCCTGGGGACAGCGGATTTACCCTCCTTCGTCCTCTCTGCCCCAGCCAGCTGCAGGGGAAGGAGCTGTACCCCCACAGGCTCCCAGGCCAAGTAGACCGGAAGGACGGCTCCCAGGGAGAGACTCAGGGTTTTCTAGCTGGGGAAAGCTTTCCTGTCTGCACGCCCTACCTGGAGGACCTTCCCTTCTTGGCCCCTCCTCTCCCCAGCCCTCCCTCCCCCCAGTGCGGCTGAGGGACCCTCTCTTTATAACTTCTCACCTTCACGCTCAGCCTCCCCTAATTGGTTGTTCCGTTTCTCCCTCCCTCCCCCAGCGAAGCTACGCAACCCCCCTTCTCCCCACACCTTGCATATAAAAGTGAAAGTAACGGGGGCTTTCTCACCTGCCGGGACGCTGAGGAAACAGCCCAAATCGGGAGTAATTAGGCTTTTGAAGTTGGTGTGGCTCCTGGTGGGAGGGTGGAGGAGCTGGCCGCCGCCCTGCAGGGAATCCCAAAGCCACCGCTCCCCAGAGCGGGGCGGAAGCGCCCCTCACCCGGCCCTCACCCTCCGTGCCAGGGGCAGGTCCCTGCGGAGCCCAGACCCGGTCACAGTCCCACGACCTGAACATTGAGAGCGTGCCTTGTGGGCTTCTTATGCAATCCTGTGACAGATGGGGGGGGGGGCTCCCAGGGAAGGAACCAGAGAGGTGACAGGGCTGCACCACTCCTCTGAGCAGACAGGAGTGTCACGGAATTAGAACTAAGCAAACACAGGATGCGCGGAACACGGAGAACAGTACTCTGTAGGCACCAGAGCTCTGTGCCGTGCTCTGAGCCCCTTCCTCCTGTGTCCCTGAGTCTGGGCTGCAGGCATCTTGTAAGCCCCCTGGGCCTAACCTGGGCCCCTAGCAGAGGCCAGGCCCCCCACTACCCCCACCAGGCTGTTCTGCCCCATTCCCACCGTGTCCTGCCTGTTCTGGCCAGCCTGCCCTCTGCCGTCCACCTCACTCCCTCACTGCCCTGCAGTGACAGCCCCAGTGGCCAGCAGCTAGCTGCCTTGTCTTCATCAGCACAAAAAGCCTCACCCGTCTGAGTCAGACCCTGCGTTCCACAGCCTCCGTGCTGGGAGCAGATGCCACCCGGGCTGACCCAGGACATTCCCCTGTGAAGCCACCCGGGTCAGATCTGTGGCCTGGGACGTGCTCCCACTGCAGTGCTCCCTGGTTCTCCCCCTCCTCCCCCCCCCAACCGGAGTCGTCTCACCGTCCCTAACCACTGCCCCCACACAGATTTCCTGGTAGGGGACTCCCAGCTAAAAGCGAGTATCTGGCCCCTATGCCTTGCTTGCCACCTGGAAGGCCAACTAAGCAACAAGCCTGCCCACCTCCCAGAGCTTCTTCTGCATGCCCCTGTCCCATGCCGCCCCTCGGGCCCCCACATGGGTCTCCTCTGTGTTTGTGGGGTGCAGGTGCACTTGAGGTCAGAGAGAGTAGCCAGCCAGGAGCATTCTGGAGGCGCCACTATGGCCCCAGGGGTGAGCCACCAGGGTGAGGGGTGGCCTGTGTCAGATGACTTGGGACCTGAGGGCTCACCTGCTCAGACAGCAGGGCCTACACACAAGCCTTCCCGGAGCTGCCTTGCCTCTGGTGACTCTGCACCCCTGCGCCCCTCCCCAGGGCACCCCTGCCGCTCACTTCTCCAGTCTGCCTGCCGCTATGTATCTGTCTCTGTCTCTCTCTGTCTCTCTGTCTCTCTCTGTCTCTGTCTCTCCCTATCTCTATATCTCTGTCTCTCGCTGTCTCTGTCTCTCCTAGTTTCTATCTCTCTGTCTCTTGTTGTCTCTGTCTCTCTGTGTCTCTCTATCTCTCCCTGTCTCTGTCTCTCCCTGTCTCTGTCTCTCTCCCTCTTTCTCTGCCTCTCTCTTTAGCCCTGAGGCTGGTGAGGACAGTAGTGAGGTCATAAGATCAGAGGAATCCAGACACCAGATGGTGTCACTCCTCTGGTGTTGTAGGATCTCAGGGTGCAGGGAGCCCACCAGTGGCCATCCTTATATCAAGGGGCCACATGAGAAATGGCCACAGGTGAAACACGCATTGTCAGAACCACCAGGTCCACATCTGCACCCCCACCTGGGGCTCCCCCGACTTGACCACCCACACACTCAAGACTGTCTCTCCCAGCCAGGGTGTCCCCTGTGTCTCACTGGGCTCGCTGTTTTAGAAGACGATTTTCTGTTTTATTTGCATAAACCTGCTAGAATCCTTTGTGGCAGGCAATACAATGGGGGAGGAGATGGAGGAAATGGTCTTAGAGAAAAGCTGTAAAGCTGTGCTTCCCTCCCAGCTCCTGGGTACAGATCTCCAGCCCCCAGGGGCTGGCGGGCGTGGCCCAGGACTGGAGTCTCAATGAAAGGAGCAGTCACGCTGCAAGTGGCCCCCGGGGCCCATCCTGGGACAGTTGTCCGTGAAGAAATAAGAACAGAAATGGAAGACAGGGGACGCTTGGGGATGTCCTGGCTGTTGTGACCTGTTGGGTTTTGTATTATGTACTGTTCTCATGCAGCATTTCTATGCACTTTGTAATAGTGGGTTGGACACTTGAAAAACCCCAAACCCAAGTTGTTAGGTCAGGGAACACCTTCTACGTTGCCCGGCAGGTCTGGGTGGGGGATCCTGCCTGTGGACCAGCGTCCCTCCACAGTCAGCCACCCAGCACTGTCCACATGCGAGAGTTTGCGTCTGCTCCTTCCAAGCCCGGGTGAAGGGCTCAGAAGTCTCCAGAGGCGGAGTGGCTCCAGATGGGCTTGCTGAAGGTGACGGTCGTGCCCACACGGTGCTGGGAGGTGGTGAGCTGCACTTCATGGGGAGCAGGAGTGGAGGCCCAGGAAGGCAGAGCCCTCCGGCCCCGGAGACCTGACACCCCCACCTCCAGAGTGAATGATGGATCTTTCCCGTGAAAAACAGAAGCCCCTTGGCTGGGCTTCTCCCGGGACACCTCCTGGCTGACTTCCCAGCTCTGGGGCCGGATCCCCACAGCACGCTGGGCAGCGCTGCCTAGGTCTCCCTCACAGCCTCCCCAGGTGACACCCTGGAGGTGTCTCACGCTTTGGTGCCTCTGCATTCCTTCCCCAACAAAACGTGCTGCAGCCGCCCAGGGAAGCGGGCAAATGCATGGCCGTGGGCACAGGAGTCTCTGCCCGCCTGCCAGGACTTGTTCAAAGTATGTGTCAGTAATCCCGGCTCAGCCGGCGGGGCTTGGGGGGGGGGGGGCTGCAGGCAGGGAGGGGACCCAGCACGGACCAGGGTCCTGCAGCAACCCCCCACGGGCCCTCCCAGTGCCCAAGTTGCACAAACTCCCACAGGGGTCTTCTAGGCAGAAGAGGGCAGGAGCGTGGAGGCAAGTAGGGGTCTCCCAGTGGTCCCCAGTGCATGGAGGGTGCAGAGAGAATCCCCTTGGAGGAGTCCGTGGCCCCTGTGGCTCCCAGACGGCTCCATACAGACAGGACAGACCCCTTTCCGTCTTCTAGGGAGCCCTCAGGGCTCGGCGAGACCTCACGCCTTGTCCCCAAGACAGAGAGCCATGGGACCATCCAGAGCCCTCCTGGGCAGAGACCCACAGGGAGAGTGTGGGCCCCCGACCTCCTTGCTCCCCCGGGGCCCTTGTGCAGCTCTGTGTCCTCGAAGGACAAGAGAAGACGTTGCCGGCTTCTGCGGGGCCTGGAGAAGGGGGCCAGCAGGGCGGGGGCCACAGAGCGCTTCCTCAAGAAGGTGCAGATGGACATGCCACCCCACTGCTCAGAACCCCTTCTGGAGCCTCAGGCAGATGTGGTCCCACAGTCCTTGGGAAATTCACAAAGTCTCTGCTCACCCCAGAGCGCACAGGGCCACAGGCGAGGATGGAGCGGAGCCCACAGCCCACAGGCACCCTGTGCCTGCTGAGATTTACTGCAGGAGGAAACCCAGCCAGGTTCACAGACACGTAAGAGGCTGCTGCCCCACAAGACCTGCAGGAACAGTGCACAGGTGCCTCCTGCGTCTGTGGGGCGAGTGGGGCTCCTCTGCCCAGAGCCGCTTCTGTGCCCTCCACCCCCCCTGCACCATCGTGATATAAGCCCGCGGGTGACGGCCATCAGCCCATCCCTCCCCTGCGTGTTACAGCCAGCGCCTCCGCTCCACCCTGAGCAGGATGGCCTGGCAAGGCGCCCAGACTTCCACAGCGCTGCCCTCCCGGGAGGGAGAAAACCATTAACGCTGGCGGGCGGCAGGCGCGGCTCACGTGGCCCCAGCCACAGGCTGGGACTGGAGTCCAGGGGCCGCTTTCCAGGCCGCACGCATGTGCGCTCTGGGTTGAAGGTGACATCCCCCGGTTCCTGAGAAACAAGCTATCGCTAAACTGTTAAGCAACCGTGTGTTCCCCGGACCCTGGAACACTCCCAAGTGGGCCACCTTCCATTTGAGTGCCTCACACATCTCCCAGGATTGTGGGGGCGCCGTGTCTGCTCTGCCTGAGCCGGCCTCTCTGCCACATGTGGTCTGCAGCTCAGGGACCCTGTCCCAGGTCCAAGGCGGGGCCACCGCCACCTGCTCCTGGACGTTGGCCCCTCAGCCGTGTGGACGGCCCTGCAGAAAGTCTCTCAGGGCTGGGACTCTGGGGAGAGGCTCAGAGGAGGAGGACCGTGTCTCAGGGTCAGGGGACTCTGGGTTTGAGGGGCCTTCAGGGTATTGGGCGTGACAACCGGCCAGGCAGCCGGGTGTGGGCACCTTCTGGGACGGCTCCCTGCACTGTGGAGAAGTGCTCTCATTCCTCACAGGCTGAATCACGGCACCAGGTGCAGGGTGAAGGAAGTAGTAGGGTCGGGGCCTCACTGTGACCCAGACAGAGGGACAGAGGTGTAAGTGAGGGACAGCTGGCTGCACCCCCACCCTCCCGTCCCTGTCTGGAGCCATTTACACACCTGTAACAGCTGTGAGGCCGAGGGAAAGATGAGGGTTTAACCCAAAGCCCCGACACCCAGTGACAGCTCAGCGTGGTGCCTAAGGGTTGTGAGGCTAGGTCCTGGGCCCCCTCACAGTGCGGGGCAGAGACCCCGGGTTCACCTCCTTGGGACCTGGAGCTGGGTGGCCCCTGTGCCGACATCAGGAGAGACAGCTGCATACCTGCGTGTCAGCAGGGGAAACTGAGGCACATTGAGTCCTAACGCAGCTGGCTGGGGGCAGGCACAGGCTGCCAGTCACATCACCCTTCTGTGACCATCCTGCAGGGGACACGGGGCTGAGTGGGGCCCCAGAGACTAGTGGTGCTGAGGGTCTTTAGTGCTGGCTGTGTGTTGCGACATATATCTGACTTGTCACAGACCCATGTTCACACCCACCCCCCAGATTCATGCATGAGCCCAGGTGACAGTGTTAGGAAGAGGGACCCGTGACGGGCTTCATGTCCTCATAAGGAGAACAAGAACCCAGGGCTCTCTCTGTCCCCACCACGTGAGGATCTCAAGGATCCCAGGAAGGGGGTCCCCACAGACCCCGAATGTGCTAGCACCTGGATGTTGGAGGTCCAGCCTCAGACCTGTAAGGGATATATGTGTTTTGTGTAAGCCCCCTGGTCCATGGTGTTCATTGGGGCAGCCTACACTGCCTGAGACTCTGGTCCCTAAATGCTATTCAGCAAGCCTGGAGTTCAGTGCATTTTAAGGGCATCGGAGTATGGGGAGAAAGGGGCCCTTAGGAGCCATCCAGTCATATTAACACATGGATGCCAGACAGGTGTCTTCATCTGGGCCGAGATTCCCGGTCCAGGAGGTCCCAGGGTGCCATCCACAAGGTTGCGAGGGTCACAGGGAGTCACGCACTGGGCCAGCCAAGTACAAGGCCACACAGGTGACATGATGGTGCCAGTGGGGCCTATGGGGGGATAGGAAGGGGCAGGAGAGACTCACAAAGGCCAAGGTGCCCAGGTGATGAGGCCCTTCGACTGCTTGGGGAAGTTCTGTCCCCTGGGTGTAAGCAGCTTGTGGGGACAGGTAGCAGACAGTAGGCCCCCTTTGCCGCTTACAAGTTGCCAGACTCCACAGCTTCAAACGGCACACACTGGCACTCAGCAGGTGGCACATCTGGGTGGCTCATCTGTGGTCCCCACTGTGGTCTCTGGAGCTTCACTCACAGTGCTAGCTCGTCTGGGGGAGAGTGAACTCCTGACCTCGCCCACTGTCACGTGTGGGTCCTTGGGCTCGGCGAACCCAGTCCCCACGTGCTGGCGACTGCCAGCCAGATCGTTCTAGCTCCTGGGGCAGGGGTGCCTCTCTGGTCCAGGGACGTGGGCTCCTGGCACAGAGCCAGCGGCTGCTCTGGATGCCCCAACATCTCTGACCTCTCCTCCTGGACAGAGGCTGTGCTTTGAAAGCACATGTGAGATAGGTGATCCTGATTTACGTCTGTAAGTGTGGCCTGGCATCCTGGCTGGTCACGGTCCCGATGGCATGGCAGCGGGGTGGGGCTTCTGGGGGCCCCTCAGTGTCTGGGCCTGGAGGGAGTGCCTCCTTCCCAGGGTGCACAGCCACGCAGCCCCTCCTAGAAGCTCAGGGTGTGGGAACCCCGGGACGGGGAAATGATATCGGTATTTGCACCCACCGTGAACAGCAACCAGACTTGCCTCTGACGAAGGGCAGCAGTGATGGGCCTGGGAGCCAATGTCACCAGGAGAAACCAGATATGACAGCCAGGCATTGATCAACCACCGGGTGGGCTCGCTCGCTTACCCTGTGCTGCGACTCAGTCCCGTTTCTGGCTCCTCTGCTTGGTCAACAGAACCACGGAGAGTCCACCCGAACTCACCCCTGCACTGACAGCACCATGGAGATCTTCATCCGTCTGTCCCACCCCTACCCACCCCGGCACTGACAGCACCACCGAGAGCCTGCCCCTACCCATCCCTTCATGCTCGCATCGCTCTCATCACAGGGTGGAGTGACCACCGGTGCCTTACTATCAGCCAGCGCAGGCTGACATCACCACCTTTCCAGGATGTCCTTTCCTCCGGGATATGACTCAGGAGTTCAGAGTGCATTCAGTGCCCTTGCATTTTATTGTGCTCAGAGAACTTGGGGGAACAAAGGGCACGGGGATGGTGGTGCCCTCTACCTCTCAGTGCTGCCTCCAGCCCCTGGCAAGGCCCTCGGACAGGCCAGTACATCACCATCCCCTGGAGGCAGCCACTGCATGGCTCAGAGCCTCTCCCTGCCCTGCTGCTCTGCCCCTGGCCTCACCCCAAGCACCCCGCTTCCTCCCAGGAGGGTGTGGGAGGAGGGACTTAGAGATTGCGGTTTCCCAAGTGTTGATGGATGGAGGACATCTACCTTCCCTGTATATGAGGAATTTGGATCCGGGAGTATGGGGGGATAGTGCACATCCACTGTGGATGTTCTCCCTACCTTTATGGAGACATAACTGACAGATAACACTGTGTGAGGTTAAGGTGTACAACATGATGATGTGATACATGTATATATTATGAAATGATCACCACACTAAGGTTCGTGAACACCAGCTAAATTTTTAATGTGATTTTTTTTTAATGACTGGGTTTTGCCTTCGAGGCCAAGCCACAATCCAGTGTCCCGCCAAGCCCCCCTGACCGCTTCTCACCCACAATGCCAGCCCCCTTCTGTGTGGGACCGGCAGCTCCCAGCTCTCCACCCTCCCCTGGCCACCTCTGGGGCAGAGGAAACTTTCTGGAAGCAGTCCAAGGGGCATCGGGCATGGGGTCCGGCGTGGGTGTGAGAAGAACCCAGACAGGGCTTGGGGGTGGGGGTGGGGCAGAGGGCTGGAACAGCTGGAGCGGCATCTGGGCTGGCACCCTGGCCTTGATGCCTGGCTCCAGGATGTGGCGAGCTGGGGCCTGCCCTGGAAGGGGGGTGGGGGGGCAGGAGCTGACTCAGCACCCCGGAACCAGGCTGCTGCCAGAAGCTGTGAGCTGGGAAGTCCCGGCTCTGCTCTCCCCAAGGCATGGCCTGGGGGGCATAAGGGAAGCTTGATGAAAGGCAGGCTCTGACCTGGGAGCTGAGGGGTCCTGGCGGGGGGCAGGCTCTGGGCTCTCTGTCTCCCTCCCAGCCTCCGCCCGGCATGAGTCCTGGCTCTGGCATCTGGCCAGGAGGCCAGCACCACAGGCCTGACGGAGTGTGTCTGAACTAAGGGGTGCCTTTCTTTTCCACGTGTCCCAAGTCTCCAAGTAAAGAAGAGAGAATTGGAGTGAGTGAGTTTCCTCCTGGCAGACCCTCCCCACCCCTCCTCACTGAAGCAAGGCTGTGACCACAGAGGACAAGCTGGAGGAAGCCAGCCCCCATCGGAAAGCCCCGCACCAGACCGTGACGTCAGACCTTCCAAGTGTTGCCTGTGGAGAACGGCCCACGGTTGGAATGGTTGCGGGAACATCTGTGTGCCCACAGCCCCGGGCTATTCTGCCTGGCTGTCCCGCTGCTGACCACTGCCTCCACGCACCCATCTGTTCATCTCACATTTTCATTTTGACCGCGAGCACGCGGGCCAGCTCAACAGTAGCAAGAGGTCCACATCTGTGTGAAATCATGGCCTGTGTGGTCCTGCATCAGTGAGGCATCCTGGTTCATGGAGTGCAGGGGCAAGGGCAACCTCACTGGGGGTGACCAGCTGAGCTTACAGTCCTGGGGAAACTGGGACAGTTGGTCCCCAGCCTCGCCCACCAACTGGCCCCCAAGGCGCCTCTCCTGGGCTCCTGGATGCTCCAAGGTGCATGGATAGAAAATCATCAGCCTGGCTCCCACGGTCACCTCCCTGGCCCGGTGTGGCCTCCAGGACCAGCCACAGCAGTCCTATCTCGGTCGGAGGCAGAAAGGAGCCTCGTGGGTGACGAGCCAGGCCTCCCCCAGAGGGAGACAGAGGTGGACTCCTGTATGGGAGGGCCGTAGAGGCTGAAGAAGGATCCTGAAAGAGTACCCCACCACCCCCACTCAGGTCCCGCCCTGTGTTATTTCCAGCTGTGTCCTCACAAGGCCTGGCTACTTGCTTCTCCGGAACCCTCCCCCTGGGTCCCTCCACTCATTAGGGAGGGTGTCACCTCAACAGTTCCTGCTGACATCCGGTGGTACAGAGGGGGAAGGGCATGTGACCTCTCCTGGAGCGTGCTGCATGCGTGTGGACGGTGGGAACACGAGGAGGGTTCGCTTCAAGACATACCTCACAGTGGAGGCAGACACCTGACATTAGGCAGGTGTGGGCAGAGCCACCCTCGCGCGGCACACGCACTGACCCGGGCTGGGGTCCCTGGGGCTAGGACAGAGGCAGCATGGTGGGTGGGTGGGAGGCATAGGACCCGGCAGGAGTGGCCTGGACATGCAGTGCTGGTGGCAATGTTCTGAAGGAGCACAGGCTGGGGGAGTTCGCCCTGTATTTACAGATTCTCTGTGCAAGCTTGAGTAGTGGAGGGAACACAGGACAGATGCCGCCTGTCTCTCCCCACACCGTCCCCCTGCGCCCCCTGGCCTCTCTGCCCACTTCCTGTGCTCCAGCCTGGCCAGGCCCATCTTGTCAGCCTAGAGGCCTTGCTTGCACCCACAGGCTGAGGGTCCTTCCCCGACGGCAGAGAACACTGACGTTGGCCTGCATGCCACCGGTCAGCCCACAAGCCGAGCTCTCCTCCCATCCACCGCCCACCTGCTCTGCCAGCCCCCTAGGATGCTCATGGCCCAGGTCGGCGCAGGGGTCCCCATGGGAGTGGCCCCTGCCTCTGGTCTCCCTTCCCAGATGTCCGTGCAGGCCGGGGTGCTGGAGAGCCAGGCCCAGATCACAGGACACTTTCTGGGGAAGAAAGACCACACAGGGGTGAGGCACATGGTTAGGCTTTCTGGAAACTTTGAGGTTCTCAGGACTGTGGGGTGGGTGTGGAAGAAAGATGGCCGGGCAACTGGCACTCAGTAGGGTCTGTGTGTAACGAAGGAATGAGCGAGGGAACGAGCCAGCCCTGCTGCCCCATTCCCCACAAGCAATGGCCCGGCCCCACTATCCCAGGCCAGGCCAGGGACACAGACATACTCGAGAATGGTGTGGCCTGCGGTGTCTGACACGGGGTCCTGGCCGGTTTGCTCATCAAGGCACTAGGGTGAGGACAGACAGGACCAGTGGGGAGCACGCCAAGGGAGGGCCGTCAGATACTGGGGCTCGAAAGTGGAAGGGACCCAAGACACTGAGGGCATGGAAGATCAGGGACACAGGACCCGCTGCCTGTAGCAGGGAGGCTTGGCTCAGGCATCTGGCTGCAGAGAGATAGGTTTTAGTTCTCAGATGTTCTTGGGGAGGAGGGGGGGAGGTGAGGACAGGGTGAATGTGGTGGTCCACCCAGGAATGTGGGGGAGCACACGCTGTCGGGAGTTGGCCAGGGGAGCACGAGTGGAGGTGGGACTTCCAGGGCCAGTGGCCTGCTCCCCAGCTGGCTTCCTAAATGAGGCAGAGGTGCTGCACAGGGAGCCCAGGAGGGTGACCCACACAGGGGCAGTGGAGGGTCTGCTGGAGGCAGGGAGGCCAGTGTGACTGCACAAGGCCCACAGGCTGTGTGGGGAGAGCAGACAGATCTGGATCAGGCAGGACAGCACTGAGGAAGCTTCTCTCTGCAGCCAGGAGGCAGCCTCAGGTGCTGGAGGGCTGGGCTGGTGCCTACTGGCAAGGAGGCCTTGAAGATTTGGGAAAGGAGGGAAGGACGGGCGGGG
>NW_024412443.1:1651600-1739944 GCF_014898765.1 Herpailurus yagouaroundi
GGCGGGCGGGAGGATCTGCTGTGTATTTCCAGAGTCTTTCCAGGGGGGAGGATTGTTTCTCTGACAGAGTCCCTGCTTCCTATGGCTCTCACCACAGCTGGTTGGAACCGGGTTAGACTCCACGTAGGACATCTGGAACATCCGTGTCATCATGCAGGGATGTGGACGGCTCAGACATACAGAAGCCTCCCACCTGCCTTCTCTCTGGGTGCTGGGTTCCCCCCCCCCCCACGACGCAAACAAGAAGAGCCTCTGGGGATTCAGCTGAGGCGTCTCCCCCTCCAAACAAAGGAGAGTCAGGCCTTCCCGCCGGGAGCCCACCAGAGTAAATTACCAGATAAGCAGGGGCCTCCCTGCCAGGCCAGGAGCTGCTCTAGATCTTCATTCCAGGCGTGGGACGCAGCATACCCAGCAGCCCAGAGGAAGCAGAGAGATGGGCTCCCGAGGTGGGGGTGGAGAGCACGTGGGAGACCGTGAACAGGCAGCAGGATCGCCTGGGGCACTGGGCCGAGGAGTATACAGGTGGCGGGATCCAGTGTTCCCCACAGGACTGGGCCGACGTGTCCACAGGTGGTGGGATCCAGCGTCCCCCACGGGTCCAGGCAGGTGTTTCAACTTGTCACCCATACAATTGTAGAAGCTCTTTCTGCTCTGCCCCCAAAAGGACCTGACAGTTCTTTCTTTGAAATCAAGATGCAAGTCCATACAGTAAAACAGACATGGTTTAGTCAGCCTCGAGACATAAACGCGTGTGTAACCAACACAGAGCACTTCCATCGCCCCAGGCCGGTGCTGTCTGATAGAACTTTCCACAGGGACCAAAATGTCCCTTATCTGACCGTCCAGTTCGGTAGCCACAGCTGTGTGCAGCTGGTGGGATTGGAAAGCCAAAATTCTCTCTTTTGTTGTTCAACTTAACTTAAATTTCATAGGTGCACAGTGAGTGGGAACCATCCCCGAGACATTCCCTCTGCACCTCCGCTCAGGGGGGTACTCCCACAGGAATTCAGGAGGAACCGCAGCCCTGGTTTATGTCCTCATCTACGACTGCTCATGGCCACGGCCACAGTCGGAGGTGCAGGCACACACTGGCCGAGCCAGGTGTCCCCTTGGCACCTGCTACCTGTCAGAAGCATGCTGGGCTGCATTTCCGAGAGGGAGTGAGCAGCAGCTGTTCACCCTTGCGCCCTGTGGGTGCAGACTCAAGTGGCTCCATCCTAATCACAGCGCTGTGAATGTCCGTGGGCACGTGGCATGGAGGGCACATGGCCTTCTGTCTGTTGGGTAAATAACCAAGAGCAGCTGTCACGCGGGCGTGAGTGCAGGGTGATTTTCACCCCAAGGATCAGCCGCTGCTGTGCCCTGTCTGGCCGCCGGCACCCCCTCCTCTGGGCAGCCCCCTGGGGTTGACCTGTCGCACACTGTGCTCCCCGCGTTTCCAAAGCTCTGCTGCCCTGCTACCCCCACCCTGACAGAACAGCCCCTATACTTGTGCAGAGCACCAGGCAGGCTTGCACTCTCCGTTTCCTTGGTTGCTTTCCCACCGCGCCTCATGCACATCTGGACGATGTTTGGTACCATCCAGGTACAGGGTGCAGACGCTCTTCCTTCATGCAGAATGGCCGCGTGCGCACTGAGGAGCGCAGGCAGGGCGGCTGCACCACTGATCAGGCCTCCTCCCCTCCTCCCCAGGTCCTTGGCCATCGGGTCCCAGTACTCATCCCTGGGCACTCAGCCCATCCTGTGTGCCAGCATCCCGGGCCTGGTGCCCAAGCAGCTGCGGTTCTGCCGGAACTACGTGGAGATCATGCCCAGCGTGGCAGAGGGCATCAAGATAAGCATTCAGGAGTGCCAGCACCAGTTCCGCGGCCGCCGCTGGAACTGCACCACCGTCAACAACAGCCTGGCCATCTTCGGCCCCGTGCTGGACAAAGGTACGCGGGCCCCCATCTTGGCCTTCAGGTGGACGTGGTAGGTCCTTGCAGCTCCCCTTCAGTGCCAGGAGCCGCTCTGCCCTGACCCACCTCAGTGTCTCCCCTGTGCTCAGCATAGGAGCGGCGGCTCCGGCGGGCGGGCAGTGCCCTGCAGACCTCAGCCTCTTAGGGGGCTCCTGCAGCTCCAAAAGGAGTAGGGTAATGCAGAGATCCGTCCTGCTTCCCCTTCCCCAAGGCAAATTGTATGGTCTCAGGAGGATGAGATTAACCATCGCAGGCTTCCCACAGAAGCCAGGCCTTCAGGGGGGTCTTGGAGAGAAAATAACAAAATTTGTATTAAAACAATAAAACATAGGGAGGGGAGGAGAGGTTGGGGGCCACAGAGGCACACCGAGGGAGTTATCCTGGGTCCTGGGGCCGGGAAGGAGAAGAAGATGAGGGTTGGGTGTTGGTTAACTTTTGGGGAAGAGCAAATTTTCACCAAACATAATGGTTTATGCAGTAATAACCATGTGCCATATGTCCCGACACCTGCAAATCAGAGGTCAACAGTGCTGCATCTCAGCTGGTCCCTGGTCTGGGACACGTCTGGCAGCTGAGGCTATGCTCAGCAACAACACCCAAAAGTGGCCTCTGCAATATGGTGGCTGGGCCCCACAGACAGGTGGGGAGGGAGAGAGGTGCCTTTCACTCAGCATAATGTTTTCAAGATTCGTCCACACTGCGTGTGTCAGCACTTTAGGCCTTGTTAGGGGTGAGTAATAGCTCTCTGTGCAGATAGACCACATTTTATTATGCATTGGTCACTGATGCACATTTGGGTGATTTCTACCTTTTGGCTTTTGTGAACAGCGCTGCTGTGAACATTTTTGTACAAGTATCTGTTTAAATACCTGTTTTTGAATCTTTTGCATGTATTCTCAGGCATGGAATTGTTCTGTGTAAGTTCTGGGGGAAACACCACACTGTTTTCCACAGGGGCTGCACCATCTCACGTTCCCACCAGCAGTGCACGAGGGTTCCAGTTCCACATCCTTACCACCCTTGTTATTCTGTGTCTTCCCTTCAGCAATCCCAGTGGGTGCAAAGTGGTATCTCATTGTGGTTTTTCTTTGCGTGTCCCCAATGCCTAATGATGTTGAGCATCTTTTCATGGGCTTGTGGGTCATCGGTATGTCTTCTTTGGGGAATTCCTACTCAAGTTCTTTGCCCAATTTTTAATTGGAGTGCTTGTCTTTTTGTTGTTGGGTTCTCAGAGCTCTTTATATATTCTAGACAATGGATTCTTATCAGATCTATGATCTGCAAATCTTTTCCCAGTTGTATAGGTTGTCCTTTCATTGTTGTAACCGTGTCCTGTAATGCACAATAGTTTTAAATTTTGGTGAAGTCCAACTTATCTATTGAAATGTCATATCAAAGTAAGCATTGCCTAATCTAAGGTTACAAACATTTACACCTGTATTTTCTTCTAAGAGTTTTATAGTTTCATCTCTTATATTTAATCTTTGATCTATAATGAGTAAATGTTTGTGTGTGGTGTGAGGTAGGGGTCCAGCTTTATTCTTTTGCATGTGGAAATCCAGTTACTCCAGCCCCATCAGTTGTTGAACAGATTATTTTTTTCCCCATTGAATGGTCTTGGCCCCCCATCAAAAATCAATTGACCACGGATGTGTGGATTTATTTCTGGACTCTCAATTCCATTCCTTTGGTCTATACAACTCCCCTTTTGCTAGTTCCACACTATTTTCATGGATTTACCTTTGTGGTGTGTTTTGAAGTCAGGAAGTACAAATCATCCAGTCTGTTTTTCTTTTACAAAATTGTTTTGGCAATTGGGTGCCTTGCAATTCCATATGAATTTTAGGATTAGCTTCTCCATGTCTGTGAAAAAGGTTTTGGGGATTTTGATGGGCAATACATTCAGTCTGGAGGTTATTTGGGAGAGTATTGTCATTCTAACAATGTTAAGCCTTCTGATCCATGAACATGGGATGCCTTCCTGTGTATTTAGGTCTTCCTTGGTTTCTTCCAGCAACAATTTGTAGTTTTTGGTGTACAAGTCTTGTACCTCCCTCATTAATGCATTCCTAAGTATTTTATCTTTTTTGATGTAATTGTAATTGTAATTATTCTCTTAATTTCCTTTTTGGATTGTTCATTGCTACTATATAGAAATATAACTAATTTTTGTGTTTTGATCCTATATCTTGCAACTTTGCTTCATTTGTCTTGTAGCTCTGAGAGGTTTTTTGTAGGTTCCTTAGATTGTCTTTTTTTTTTTAACGTTTATTTTTGAGAGAGAGAGAGAGAGAGAGGAAGTGTGAGACACAGAATCCAAAGCAGAATCCAGGCTCTGAGCTGTCAGCACAGAGCCCAACCCAAGGCTCAAAACCCATGGACCACAAGATCATGACCTGAGCTGAGGATGGACGCTTAACCGACTGAGCCACCCAGGCACCCCTAGGATTTTCTATATATAGGATTATATCACTTATTAATGGTGACAGTTTTACTTTTTTCTGTCTGATTTGTATACCTTTGATTTCTTCTTCTTGCCTAATTGCTCTGTCCAGCACTGCCACACTATGTCATGTAGCAGTGATGACAGCGGGCAAGCTTGTCTCATTCCTGATCTTAGGGAGAAGCACTTAAGTCTTTCACCATCGAGTAAGAGGTTAGCTGTGGATTTTCCATAACTTCCTTTTATCAGGTTGAGGAAATTCACTTCCATTCCTCATCTGTTGCGTTTTCATATCATGAAAGGGTGTTGGATTATATCAAATGCTTTTTCTGCTCCAATTAAGATGCCCATGCGGTTTTGTTCCTTCATTCTCTTAGTGTGATGTGTTATTATTGGTTGATTTTTCTACACTGAAGCACCCTTGCATTCTTGGGATAAATCCCCATTGGTCATGGTCAATAATCCTTTTAACATGCTGGAGGATTTGGTTTGCAAGTATTTTGTTGAGGATTTCTGCATCAATATGTACAAGGGGCATTGGTCTGTAGTTCTCTTTCCCTGTAGTGTCTTTGTCTGGCTTTGGTATTAGGGCAACACTGGACTCAGAGAATGAGTTAGGAAGTGTTCCCTCCTCTTCTATTTTTTGTAAGAGCTTGAGAAGGATTGGTGTTGATTGATTCTTCTTTAATTGATAGAGTCCACAAGTGAAGCTTTGCTTTTTTGGGATGTTTTAAATTATTGATTTGATCTTATTACTTGTTATTTAGGTATGTTCAGATGTTCTATTTCTTCTTGAGTCAGTTCTGGTATTTGTGTGTGTCTAAGAATGTATCCATTTCATCTAGGTTAATCTTTCATTTTTGAAGAATAGTCTTGCCAGATATAGAATTCTTGGTTGACACTGTTTTCCTTCAGTACCTTAAATATATCATCCCACTGCCTTCTGACTCTGGTTTCTGATGAGAAATTGGTTATTAATCTCATGGAGGACTCTTTGTACACAATGAGATGCTTCTCTCTTGCTGCTTAAAGATTTTCTTTATCCCTGTCTTTTGATAGCTAATTAAAATATGTATCAGTGTGGATCTCTATGTTTATCCAAGTTGAAATTTGTTGAACTTCCTGGATATATTGATTCAAGTTCCTTATCAAATTTGAAGCATTTTGGCCATTGCTTCTTCAAATATTCTTTCTGCCCCTTTCTCTCTGTCCTCTCTTGGGACTCCCACAATGTGGTGTTTGTTGCTACATTTGATGGTGTCCCACGGGTCTGTTCATTTTTCTTCATTCTTATTTCATTCTGTTCCTCAGACTGCATTATTGCAATTGAATTATCTTCAGGGTCACTGATTCTTTCTTTTGCCGGCTCAGCTGCGCTGTTGAAAACCTCTAGAAAATATTCTGTTTCAGTTATCATGCTTGTCAGCCCCACAATTTCTATTTCATTGCTTTTGTAATTTCTATCTATTTACTGAAATTCTCTCTTTGTTGAGACCGTGTTCTCCTGATTTCTTTTATCCTTTTGAGCAGACTTAGGATAGTTGATTCAGAGTCTTTGTCCACTATATCCAATATTTGTGCTTCCTTGAGATACCCTCTGTTAACTTCCTTTTTCCTGTGAAGGACCTGTACTTCCTTGTATCTTTGCATGCCTTGAAACTTTTTGTTGGAATCTGTACCTTGTGATTATCGTAAATGGTCACTCAGGAGATCAAATTATTTCCCCTCCACAGAGTTCAGTGTCCTTATTGTGGGTTGTACTAGTTTGTTTCATTACCGACTCTTCTTTAGCTTGTGGTTTGGCAAAAATTTCCTTTTCTTGGAGGAAATAAAAAGGGAAACAAAGCGAAGAAAGAATACTCCTCTGGTCTCTGCAGATTGGCTGTGTTGTGCAGGCCTTCAACCTCAGCTAGTCTGCTCACTGCTCTGCCTTAGCCTTCGCTTCCTGCATGCACTGAGCAGATCAGCACAGGTGGAAGCTGAAGGTCTCTCTTGAGTATGCATTCTGCCCTTGGTTTGCACGTGGGCTTTAGGTCTCCTGGTCCACAGGAGATTTGCAAACCCTTCACTCCCCAAAGCAGCTCTCCCCCACCTTTCCCCCCAGGCGAACAGTATGTCTATTGTTGGCCCCAACTATAATTTTTTGCTTCACAGGCAGCAGCTTGTTCATTTCATTTTCAGTGTTTTCCAGGAATACCCCTTGCTTAACCACTGTTACACCCCAAGAGAGTTCTGAGGTGGGCATCAGTTTTTCAGGGAACCCCCAGACAGGTCAAATCAGACAAATTCTTCCAGAGAACATCTACTCTCCTCCCTCTGGAACCATCCACCTACGTGGGATCAGTGCATTTGGCCATCTTAAGACCTCTCTTTGCTGAGGGTGGCAGGCTGTGTAACCTTTTCAGAGATACCTTTTCCTGGAGTCAGCATTTGCCTGGTTGCTAACCACCTTGAACCCCTTTTCAGGGCTCTGATGACATTGGCTCTGACAGTTTTTGCTTCACTTTTTTCCATGTTTCTCTGGAGGGTTGGGCCCTGGGAGCTTCTCACTCTGCCATTTTGCTGATGTGACTCCATACCACCTTTTGATAACTGGCCTCAGAGGCCATGCAGCACTCCATTCTGTTGTCCAAGACAGTTACAAAGGCCCACCTGGGTTCTAAGATAGGGGGCACAGACCCCATCCCTCAGTGGCATGTTGAGGTCCCCTAGGGAGAACATCCACCAGTGAAGCTGCCTCTGGTATGCCGAGGAAGGCAGGACAAGAGACATTTGAGCCCTGGGACCACTGGTGTGCATGGAGAGCTGAAGGGTTTCCTGAGAGTGCAACCCAACATTCATGGAGGGTTGGTTGTGCTGGATGGCATTTGTTCAAGGGCCTGAGGCTCCAGGACTTCAAGTGGCTGTGGCCATGCCCAGGGGCCATGTAGGGGAGGGGGATCACACCATGTGACCTTGACTGGTGAGTCAACTGACTTCCTGGAGTGTCAGCGTCCCTGTCTATAAAATGGGAGACTAATTGCCACTCAGCTGACTTCACAGAACTGCTGGTTGGGGTAATTACATGGTCATCCCCATAGGGACAGCTGCTGCCATGTGTGGGAGGAGTCAGGGTCACAGGACACTGTGGCGCATCAGCCATGTGGGGGCATGTGTGGTGGGTGGGTGTGCCTATGTGTGCGTGAGTATGTACATGTATGTGTGTGTGCATGTGTAAGCACACATGTGTGGTGTGGTTGCCACCCACACAGGTCCTATGGTGTCCTGTGGCCAGGGGTGTTGTGGCCTGAGAAGGCGTGTCCAGCAGGTCCCTAGACACCCCCCGGATGGTTCCAGCTGCCCAGGTGAGAAAGAATGTCAGGAAGAAGAGAGGAGCCTGACCTACCTGGAGAAGCTACCCCCTGGGTGGTGGAGGAAGGCAGTGTGAGGCTGGGTCAGACCCCACCAGAAGGCCAGAGAAGGAAGTTTAGGTTGACTTCTGGCCTCTATTCTACCCCATGGTCTACATGTCTGTTCTCTGCTGGTTCTGTCATATGGTTAGAAAGCAGTGTGAGTCCACCAACTTTGCTCTGCTTTTTCAAGACTGCTCAATTATCCAGGACCCCTTATCATTCTGTATGGATTTCAGGATCAGCTTGTCAATTTCTGCAAAAAAGAAAAAGAAAACACCTCGAATTTTTAAGGATTTGGTTGACTCTGCAGATCGCTCTGGGGAGTATTGCCATTTTGATGTTAAGACAATCCATGAACATGGAATGTCTCTCCATATACTTAGGCCTCCTTCAGTTTCTTTCAGGGACATGGGGCAGTTTTCAGCACACAAACCTTACAGTTATTCTGTTTCATTTATTCCAAAGTATTTTACTCTTTTTGATGCTGTTGTAAGTGGAAACGTTTTCTTAATTTCACCTTTGGGTTATTTGTGGCTGTGCATGGAAAGGGATGATTGGTTTCCAACATCAACCTCATGTTCTGTAATGTTGTTGATGGTCTATCCGTTCTGATAGAGGTGTTATGCATTCCATAGGGTTTCCATACCATTTAGTAACAGGAACAGTTTTCCTTCCTCCCCCCAATCTGGATACGCTTTATTTCTTTTTCTTGCTCCTAGCCCTGGCTGGAGCCTCCAGAACAATGTGGGGCGGCAGCGAGCAGAATGAGCACCCCAATTTCCTCCTGATCTCAGGGGCAGCTTTCCGTCTTTCACCACTGGGCAACCTGTTCTTAAATGTTAAAGATCCAGGTGTGAGGTTCCTCATTCACACAAAAGAATAGGTAACACAGGAGAGTTTTGCTATGATGCATCTCTCGATTCTCTGAATTTTTCCTGAGTTATGTGTGACAAAAATCACATAGTGATCTATTATCAAGAAGTTTTAAAAATCTGTCAGCTCATGGCTCGGTTGGGCCTGCCTTTCACTGTGGAGAGCAAGGAGTTGGATGTACCTGATCTGCACAGAGCTCCAGGGCCTGGAAGCCTGGGAGGGAGTCCCCTCCTGGGACAAGTTGGGGATGGTGGGTTTAAGGGGGCAGGCAGAGAGGAAGTGAGGATGCCTTGGGAGCACCCATGTGATCCAAGGATCCTGGCCCGTTTCCATGCCCCCCCACCCCCAGCGATACATGGACCTGCCTGGTAGACCCCTGGGGTAAGCCGTCATTCTGCTTGGACACAGCATCACTGCCCCCACTGCCCCCCGCGATACATGGACCTGCCTGGGAGATCCCTGGGGTAAGCCGTCATTCCTCTGGGATGCAGCATCACTCTCCCTGGCCACGAGCTCTATCCCTTTCAGACATGTGCATACATCAGGTTACATCATTTCAGGGCAAACCCACAACCCGCTGGTCATGCTCAGACATGCCTGCAAACTCCTCAGGCAGGGTGGCCTCTGAGGGTCCTTGGCCCCTGCACCCATTCCCCGCTGCTCTGCCCTGCATTACCACCACCTCCTCCCCAGCCCTCTCCTTGGGACTTATCCACTCCCCACCCCTTTGGACTGCCACTACACACAGGCTTTCCTGCCCATGAGACCTGCCTGTGCACCTTGTCCTCACTGCTCCCTGCTCCCTGCAGTCTGAAAGCGGCTCGGCTCCATCCTCATGGTCTTCAGCTCCATTTCCTCCTTCACCCTCTGCCCAGGCCCCCACAGCTGCTCCACGTTTCCTGACTCCGTCCCCACCATCACGGTCCCAGGACAAGCACCAGGCACTGCGGGGTGCTCTCAGTACACCGTGGGTCCCCCGTCACACACAGCAGATGCCCACGCAGCACGCAAGCAGGGAAGACACTGGGGCAGTGCCAAGCACACAGTTGGTGCTACAGAAGGAAGTGCTGAGTGGTTGGGTGGGCTTCCCAGAGGAGGTGTTACCTGAGCTGGAGAAAAGGGGCATGTTTACAGTGCTTTCTAGGGGCATGCTAAGTGTTCGCACATGGAAGGAAGACTTGAATCCAACCCTTATCTGGTGAATGGCGGCTCTGGTCACAAGTGAGGACACTGAGGAGTGGTGCAGGGCCAGGCCAGGACTCCTGAGGACACCCTAGCCTGTGGAGGGGGCTGCAGGGTGCTAAGAATACCTGCCAGGGGTCTGGGATGACAGCAGAGCTCTCTCCAGGGGAGAGCAGGCCCCCCAGTGCCCAGGGAGCAGGGACCCAAGAACCACACAAGCCCCCGGCTTCTGGGCTTTAGCCCCAGGGAGCCCCATCCTCACCTGTACCCCCTTGCTTTCTTGAAAGCCTGTGTCCTGTCACCTCTCCTATAAAATGTCCACTTATACCTATGTCTCCCACGTCCCGTCCCCATATCCTCTCCCCATGTCCCCTCCTTGTGCCCACCTCTATCCACTGCCCACATCCACTCCCCCGTGACCCCCATGTTTCCTGCCCATGTCCATGCTCCTTTCTCTGCCCTCTGCTCTCCTGCCCCCTCCCGTCTGCCCCTTCTGCCTCCACCCTTCCTCCATTTCTGCTGCAGGAAAATTGTCTCAGCCCCCAGGCCCTCACCACTTGGCTTTGATGGAAATAGAAAGCCCCCTCTCCCCCTTGCCCTCCACGGGGCTGAGAAATGGCGGAATTCATTGTGGCCACAGAGCTGAATGGCCCTCAAGGAAGGAGCTGCCAGGTGCCCCAGAGAGAGGCCAGCTCTGGGAGGCCATTGTGGAGGCCCCAGCCTGCCTGCCTGACCGCGCCTGCGGTAATCAATCTGATTGGATTAGGGTCAGGGCGACCCTAATCGTGTCAGAGGTCACCCAGTCTTTGTGGCGGGGTCCACGGGGCGCCTGGCCACCCCTGCTGAGGCGGCCTCTTGAACAGGGCTTAACACCGCCCAGCCAGCTGAGGAGAGGGGCCGGGCCCTGTGTGGACGTGTGCGAGCATGTGCATGTGTGTGTGAGCACGTGTGTGCATGCAGGGCTGGGGGCCGGGTGGGCCGGCCGGGCCCCCAAAAGCTGCCTGCACAGAACCTGGGCTTGGGCACTCGAAGTGAGCCCAGGCTGGGCAGAACCGCCCTCTGCTCACCCCAGAGGGACTTGTGTCCTGGGGCAGAAAGCATGTGAAGAATGTCGAGTGCATGGCAGCTATCTGTGCCTCCAGGCAGGCCCCCAGGCACCTGAAGGACCAGCTCTCCTCAGAGAGCTGGCCAACACCTCCTCTTGACCCCCAAGGAGGTGAGGGGGCCATCCCAGGGCTCGGTGCCCCAGCACACAGGCTGGCTGCCAGTCTGAAGGAGGCCCAGCCAGGACGGGCCCCTGGGGGATCTCGGTGGCCACAGTGGCTCAGGTCCAGGCCCGTGGGCTTTCGGGTAGCATGTGACTTTGCAGAGAAAGGGGCTCAGGGGCCTTGATGCCTGTCCCATCAGCACCCCAGCACTGCAGTGCACAGGCATGGTGCAGCCAGGACCCCGAGCCCCAGCTTGCATATCCACTCACTCAGAGCCCCGGTGCCCTGGGGCCGCACTCCCCGGCTCCCCTGGGGTGTCAGGGCCACAGGCGAGCTAGGCCTGCTCCTCTGCATCAGGGAGCAGATGTCCCCAGCAGTACATGGGGAGGGAATTTCACTGCCCATGCAGAGGTGGACTGACCCTACTGTGGGGTCTGCAGCTGGACCTCACCCACTAGGCAGCTGAGTTGGGGGCGCCTGGGCTGATCCCTGACAGGATCGAGTGGTCAGTTCTCTAGGAGCTTCTGGGTGGGGTCCACAGGTGTCCATCACGTTTTCTGCAAGGGCAGTGCCCTCCCTCCGCTGATGCCCACCTTCCTGTTGTCTCCTTGAGGGTCTGGGGATGTGTCTGCCCCATCCCCAACCGGAGCAACCCCTCCCCCCCTCCTCGGTCAGGCTCCAGCGGGTGGTCCATCGGCGCACTGTGTTTCCAGGCCAGCGCACAGGCACGGGGCCCGGCACAAGCCGCAGGGCCCAGGAGGGGCCTGGGGAAGAGACTGAGGCCCCTGGGGGGCGGGGGGGGAAGACGCGTCCCGAATCCAGGTTGCGACCCCTGACCCGCATCGGAAAGTGTTTCGGTTGGCGGTGGCTGGGGGGGAGCCGGCCGGTCTCCGCGGCCTCCCCTGTATATCATTAACTCTGCGCAGCGGGGGCGCGTAGAGGGTCCAGGAGAGACCCCGGCGACGCCCCGCCGCGCCAGGCTCGGAACACAATGTCCCCACGACGAGGACAAGATTAAGCACAAGGCAGAGAGCAATGCTGCGGGCGATTCACACGCCCTCGGAGCGCTGTGTTAAAGCGTGTGAATAGCGCGCTCCCCTCGCGCCGCCGGCCCCTCGGCCGCGCATACCTCCCGGTTGCTATGACTGGCTGGCTATGGCCTAATCGCCGACGAGGGGGAAATTCATATAAAATATCGCGGGCCATTGTGGGCCTAACGCGGCGTGACAGTGGCTCACAAAGCCAGATTCATTAGCCCCAGCAGGTAATCGGGACGCCGGCCGCGCTGCCGGCCGGGCGGTGTCAGGGGCCGCGGCCGCGGTGGGGCGCGGGCACATTCCGCTCTCAGGTGCCCCCTCCTTTGTGCGGCTGCCTTCGCGACACCCCCTCCCGCGGGCCAAGGCCGGTGGGCGTCGTCGGAGGGGCGCACCTGCTGGCCCGGGGCTCTGGCAGGCCTCCCGACCGTCTGGCGGCCCCGCGGAGCCGCAGTCCCCTCCTGGTGCTGGAGCGTCGGTGGGCGGAGGAGGCGCCAGCGCACTCAGTGCTCTGGGGGAGTCTTGGGGGCCCGCGCTGGCCAGAGGGAGGGAGACGGGAGCGTCTGCTGGCCTGTGCCCCCGCTCAGGCGTGGCAGGAAAGGGGCAGGGTACCCTGACCTGCCCTTCTGTGTCCTCCCCTCCCCCGGGCCTCACCTGCCAGGTGGGCAGGGCCCTGGGAGGCCCCAGAGAGGGAGAGAGCTCAGTAAGGCCTGCACCTTGTTTATGCTGGGGGTGCCACATGCACCCCATGTTCTCCCAGATGCTCCAGGCCCTCACCGAGGCTGGGTACCCCCATCCTAGGCTCTGGGAAGGCCCATCAGCTGTGGGCACCATAGATACCACAAGGGATGTGCTCTCCTCATCCAGAGCATCGGGAGGATTCATGGTGGGTGCAGGCTGGGCAGTGCTGTTATGTAGAATGGGGGTTCACCCCACACACCTGGTGGGAGGGAAGCCGCAGCGGGGTGTGCTCAGGGAGCCTCCTTGCAAGGTGGTCGAGTGCTGGGGCTGAGGACTGGGAACCCCTGCCCTGGCCAGGGCCACTGTGGTTGCAGGCAGTGTCCTGGGGGGCTCCATAGAGACAGGAGAGCCCTCCCCCCACCCCCGCTGCACTCCTCTGCACACATGTGAGCAGCACTAACCTTGGTGCTTTGGGGGTCTTGCCTCAAGGTCAGCCCTGCCCAGGGGAGAAACACAGCCCAGTGTCCCAAAGGGTCTTAGGGAAGTGAGCTCACCTGAGGGAGGGCCCTTCCTCTGCGTCTGGTCAGCCAAGAAAAGTTCTGATAGGCCCTGTAGCTCTCAGGGGCACTCATACCTACCCTGCCCTGGGCCCAGGTCCCTCCCTGCAGCCATCTGACAGGAGACAGACCCCTAAGTCCCCAAGGCTGGCAATCAGGAGCCAGGCTTCATGTGGGGGCCAGACAGAATGTCTGCCGCACATGCAGGAAGGGGGGATGTCAGAAATCCCCCATATCAGCCCCCTCATGTGCTTCTGATGAGGGAGGTGTCAGAGCCCCCCATATCAGCCCCCCAAGCCCCTCTGATGGGGGAGGTGTCATAGACCTCCATTTTGGCCCCCTCAAGTCCCTCTGATGGGGGATGTCAGAGATCCCCCATATCAGCCCTCCCATGTGCTTCTGATGGGGGAGGTGTCAGAGCCCTTGTTTTTAGCCCCCCATGTCCCTCTGATGGGGGGAAAGCGTCAAAGCCCCTGTTATTAGCACCACCACCCCCCCCCCCCACTGACGTTCCTCTGATGGGCAAGTATCAGAACCCTCCATGCTAGGCCCCTGCACATCCCTGTTAAGGAGGTGGTATCAGAAATCCCCTCCCCCTTCCCCATGCTCCCTCCCTTCTCCTGGCTGGGTGCCATTTGGGGGCCTCCCTCCACAGGGACACATGCTGGGTCTGGCCACCATCTTGAGGAGGGGGTGAATTTGTGAGTCCTGGAGCCCTAGGGTATAATAGAGCCTGTGGGCTCAGCCCAGGGTTTCATCAGAATAACCTGGGGACCCTTTAGAGAAATAGGTGTCCTTCCAAGAACTATGGCCCGGGGCCCATAGGTGTCTGCACTGATACACTGACTGGAGTGACTGGTGCTGGGGCAGCCCCCAGGCCATCCTCTCTGCAGTGCTTCCTGAGGGGTCCACCCAGGCAGACACAGAATGTTCCAGAAGCTTCACCTCATCCATCAGTGGTCACATCTGAGCCACAGCCCCCTTCCGGGACCTTCTGCTGCCAGAGGTCACATTTGTTTCTTAGAAAAGCCCTCCCAGTGCCCCCTCGGGCTAATAGTCTCATCACAAGAGCATATATGAGTGTCCATATCCTCTCATCCAGTGTAAGCTCCCACAGCCTTCCCCCAGGAGAGGACAGGTGGGCCCAGCCACCTCGAGGCTGCAGCCACCGAAACGGCCTGGTGCAGGAGCCTTACTGGGGGTGCAGGAGCCTCTCCCTCCACCCCGTCTGGGCTCAGCACTCACTACTGTGCAGCCCAGGGTCTGTGGCTGACCCACTCTGAGCCTCTGCATGCTTGGGCTGAAGGGGCCTGCAGAACCTGTGATAGCAGCGGGCAAAGAGGAGTGCCCCTCCTCCTGCCTGAGCCGGTTCTCTCAGCCCCAATAAAAGGATTTGCCAGAGTCAAGGCAGGGTGGCCTGTTGGTCCCTGGTGAAACAGCCCCCCAAGGGGACCTCCCCACAGGAAGGTCAGCTCCAGAACAGAGGCTGCAGCCTTCTTGTCCACTTAAAACACAGTCAATGCTCAATTAACGGTTGCTAACTGCTAGCTACATGGTGAAATGTGCAAGATGAACTTTCTTCAATATAAAGTACTCTGAAAAATCACCCCTTTTTTTCTGTTAAATGTTCTTTCCTGAAATTATGATAGTTAAGCTTGTCTTATCCTCTCATGAAATAGTAAAAGTAACAACACTTGGCAATCCTGATTCAGTCCTCAAATGATCTCTGATACTTGACAAGCCCATGGAACCCAAATCTGGAAGCAAGAATTTGTTTAGGTGCCTAGTTCTAAAGTTCTGAAACCCAGAGAAGCAAAGTAACTGCCGAAGCCGATCTCACAGGTGACACCTAGTGCCCCACTGACCTAGCTGTGATGGAGCCAGTTGGACATCTCTCCCTGCCCTCTGCTAGACACCCACCTCTCACCACATGGGACTCCCTCAGCTGCCCCAGCCCAGACATTAACCATCCATCTGTCTATATCCATCCACCCATCCATAAATCCATCCATCCATACATCCATCCATCCACCATCCATCCATTCATTCACCATCCTTCCATCCACCCATACATCATCCATCCAATATATATCCCCACCCACTCATCCATCCACATACCCATCCATCCATCCATCCACCCATCCATCCAACCATCTACACACTCATTACCCACCACCTTCCATCCATCCATCCACCCATCCATCCAACCATCTACACACTCATTACCCACCACCTTCCATCCATCCATCCACCCATCCACCCACCCACCCACTCACCCATCCATCCTTCTAATATTCATCTGTCCACCATCCATCGTCCATCCATCCATCCACTCATATACCCATCTATCCATCCATCCATCCTTCTACTACCCATCTACCCACCCACCCATTCATCCAGCCAGCCAGGCAGCCAGCCACTCACTCACCAGTTAATCTACCCATCCATCCATCCCAAGCCTGCCCCAGAGTTCACACTGCCACTGTGTGTCATTGTTTCCTCTATTCTATTCCTCATAAACTGTAAGATCCCAATGGCAGGTGACTTAGCACAGCCCAAAGCAAAGAACCTGATCCACAACAGTAGAGTCTCTCACTAAAGGCAGGATTCCCCTGGTTCACCCTCCGCCTTGCCAATGCAGGGATTCCTTCCACTTGATAGTGGGTCATCCAGCTTCTACTTAATTAATGATTAGATGGGTAATTCCTTGAAATTTAAAAAGCCTGGGCTGTTATAAATCTCATCAGAGAGAGCATCAATCACTATCTTACAGATTTCTTACCATGGTTCTTGAGAATGGGCACCTTACATCTTACTCACCTCATATTCCTAGTTCTGAGCCTAGTGTGTAGCTTCTTATAGACTCTCAGATCCTGGAGGGGTAAATGGCTTGCTGGCTGGTTGGATGGATGGATGGATGGATGGAAGGATGGTGGATAGACGTACAGATGGATGGATGGATGGATGGAAGGATGGTGGATAGATGGATGGATGGATGGATGATTTGATGAATAAATTGATGGTGGATGGATGAATAAATGGATGGTGATGGATGGATGGATGGATGTTTTGATGTATGTATACATGGATGCTGGATGGGTGAATAGATGGATGGATGGATGGATGGATGTCAGATGGATGGATGGATGGATGGTTTGATGGATAAATTGATGGTGGATGGATGGAGGATGGATGGATAAATTGATGGCGGATGGGTGGATGGATAGATAAATGGATGGTGGATGGATACATGGATAGTGGATGGGTGGAAGAATGGATAAATGGATGGATGGATGGATGGATGGATGGATGGTTTGATGGATAAATTGATGGTGGATGGGTGGATGGATGGATAAATGGATGGTGGATGGATACATGGATAGTGGATGGATGGACAGATGGATGGATGGATGGATGGATGAATGGATGGATGGATAAATGGATAGATGGTAGATGAATGGAAGGAAGAATAGATCATTGATACTTTGCATGAACTCCGTAACTAATTAGTAATGAAACAATGGCAAATTTCTGGCAAAGATGGTTTTCCGCATGGAGGATGCTTAACTCACAGAATGACTTTGCCACTAAATTCCCTTTCTTCTTCCTTTTTCCAACCCTGACCTCACCTCCAAAATTATGATAGTCATTTTTCACATATCTTATACTCTCATGGAAAAGCAACAAGCCTTGGCAGTCCTAATTCAGTCCTCAAATGATCTCTGGTGTTTGACCAGCCTGTGAAATCCGAGTCTGGAAGCAAGATGGGTATAGTCCTGAAGTTCTGAGACCCAGGGAGGCAGAGCCCATCTCACGGGTGTGAAGAAGAATCCTGGGGCCAGCAGGACAGTCCTGAGCAGCTCCAAAGGCTCATGCAGGCTCTGTCCCAGGGACTTGGCAAACTGGCAGCATTGGCCCTTTGGCTTCCCTCCCAGGGGCCTATGCCCCCTCTTCTTCTCTTGACCTGCTGCAGCCCATTGCCAGTGACAGTGACATGATGGAGGTGTCTCCAATCTCATTCCAAAGATGTGATTTCCTTCCCACGGTGTGATGGCTCCCCTCCCACTCCCTAGCTGCCTCTGTTGTGTAAACAGAAGCAGAAACGTCTGACAAAGCAGCTGTCAGTGGCTAAGAACTTTCCTGTGACTGGGGCGGCTGCCAGGGCTCCAGACCCTGGTCGGAGTCCTCACTGTGTCCTCCCCACGCACAGCCTCAGGGGAGCCCTGTCCTACCTCCTCCTACTCCAGCCAGTAGGCTCATGACCTGTGGAAATCTGATAAAAGCAATGGGCTCTCTATCCAACACACACACACACACACACACACACACACACACACACACACACTTTCCGGCATGCCCTGTGATTCCTGCCCCAGTGAAGCCTAATCCCACACCCCTGGGTCAGATGTCCCTGCTACTGTGAGGTGTCACCTGGACATGCTGGGGGTCTTCCTTCTCCATGACCTCAGCATGTCTTTTAACTTTTTCTTTAGAAAGAATTGTAGACATACAGAAATGTGGCAAGAGTGATGTTCAGGGTCCATGTCCGCTCCCAGACATCCCCAGTGCTAACAAAGCCAGCTGCATCCATCAGCACAAAGATCCGTCCATGATAACTACACTCCCAGGTTTCTCCCATTCTCCCACCCATCTGGGATCCCATCCTGGGTATGCCTGGCCCTGGCCCTTCGTGCCCACAAGACTAGGAGGAACCAGGTCAGGCCTCTTGCATCTATCTGACGTTTCCTGATTCTTTGCTGAGAAGGCCTCCACGGTGTCCCTGGAGCATCTTCTCAGGAGGCACATTGCGTCAGCCACCTGTCTGCTGCTGTGGTCCCCGCAGCCCCAACCCCTCAGGTAAGGTGGGGTGGGCCAGGCGTCTGCAAAGTCAGGGCACGGCCATCCCAAAGTGCTTGGAGGCTGTGACTTCTGTTTCTAAGCAGACTCTTTGCCAGAACAAGCTCTCATGGTTTTCTTGTGGTCTTGTGCTCCCATGGTCTTGTGGCCTCTCCTTAGAGGCTTCCTTTCCTCATGAACAAGTTGGAGGCAGGCTACAAGGTAGCGTCAGCCTTCAGGACCTCATGTGTGACGAGCCCCTTCCTTACTGGGTAGGGGAGATTGAGGCCCACAGGGGAGGGAGGCCAGGGCTGGGTCACACAGCCAGCTGGTGAGAGAGCAGGGCAGGACCGAATTCTTCCTCCAAGTTCAAGGGAGACCCCTCCCCCTGCCCTGAGCACGCCCTTCCCCTCGAGTGTGTCTGGTGACCTGGCCCCTCCTGGCCCCTCTGCCTGAGCCTGTTAAGCGGCCACACCCTTGTTCAAGGAAGGTGCAAGGCCCCAGGCTCGCTGGCTCTCTGCTTGTCTCAGAGGAGGGGAGGCATGTTCTCCAGGAGGAGCAGTTCTGGCCCCCTGGGCAGGAGTTGGTACCCAGGGGCTGGAGAAGGGCCACCGGGGGCCCTCAGCCAGCTGGAAGCAGCAAGAGGGCGGAAGGCACCCGGCTGTGTGCACTGAGATCCAGGAATACCTAGGAAACACCTGCCTGGCCCAGCAGCCCACATGCCCTGCCTGGAGGGCAGGAGCAGCCCCAGGCCTGGGTTCTGGAGGGGTGAGGACACAAGGAGCCAAGCCCACCCTCAGGGAAGGCAAAATAAAGACGCGGCTCCGCTGGAGTGCAGGGACAGAAGGGCAGGGGGTCTACAACCAGGGCACACTGGCCTTTATTCACCGTGCCTTGGGCCCATAGAAGGCCACTCCATGCCTGCTCGAGAACTGCTGGCCGTATTATGGAAGCAAAGTGAGGCCAAGGCATCAAGCATCTGGGGGAGGTGGCCGCTGGCTGGCCGTCGGGAAAAGGGGCAGGGAAGGATGCTGAGTGGGCAGGGGTGGAGATCCAGTCTCATGGCACAGGCCTGTCCAGGGTAGGCTCTGGCCCTGCTGGGCCTCCCCGTCCATCCCAGAGCCCGGCCCTCTGCTTAGACCGGGCCTCGCTCCCCACCCACCATCTACAGGAATTGGAAACCAAAAATGAACGAAACACAGTCCCCCACCCCAGGGAGCTTGCATGCTGGGGAGAGGACTGAAGAGAGAGCTTCCTGGGCCAGGCACCGACCGCACCGGGACTGCAAGGCCCATACCCTGAAGAGCAGACAAGGGACAGGGCAGGTGCACGTGACCAGAGGAGCAGTGGAAATAGCCTGAGGGAAGGACGAGGGCTGAGTGTGGGGGAGGCCCGTGTGCAGGTGAAGCAAGGACATAAGGCCAGGAACTCCAAAGGGACCAGGCACAGCCCGTGTGTGCATACGTATGTGCACGTGTGTTTGCCTGCATGGCTGTGCATGCGTGTGCATGTGCGTGTGTGTGTGTATGTGTGTGTGCAACACGTGTGGCACATGCATGTGGATGGGGGAAGCTGCAGGCTGGGAGTGCAGGTTCCAACCAGGAGCCTCTGATGGTGCACCTGGCTGATGCTGAAAGCTGGACTCACAGGGAAGGGGGGGCAGTGCTAGATGAATAAATGTGGGATTTTCAGTGACAGGTGTGCTGGGTGCTGAGTGAGTGTCAGTGTGTGCATGCTCCTGGCTGGAACCCTCACTGCTCCCCTGCCTCCACCTGCCTGGGCTTTGGGGCAGGCAAGCCTGAGGAAGAGTGAGGGGTAGCCTACAGCCTCTGCTGGTTCCCCAGGGTGAAGCCCCCACCATCCCCCTCCCAGGACCAAAGTCCCCCCCCCCCGCCCATCCCCCTCCCAGGGTAAAGTCCCCCCCACCCATCCCCCTCCTGGGACGAAAGCCCCCCTGCCCATCCCCCTCCCAGGACAAAGCCCCCCATCTGCCCATCCCCCTCCCAGGGTGAAGCCTCCCTGCCCAACCACCTCCCAGGACCAAAGTCCCCTGGGCACTGATGTGGGTCAGGAGGCAGCAGCATCCCCGTGACCGTGACAGGAGCCATTGGGAGCCCCAGCACCGTCCAGGCCTGCTGCCCAGGATGGATGCAGGGACACAGCAGGGTACACGCCCCATGCCCGGCATGGAAGGCCAGGTCGGGCCCACCCCCACATGCACGTGTATATACTGCAAAACGATCACCAAAATGATTGTCTGGTGACTACGCATCACGCACAGCCTGGTTACAGTTGTTTCTCTTGTGACCGGAACATGTAAGACCTCTTAGCAAGTTTCAAGCACACAACACGGTATTGCTGACAAGTCACCGTGTGGTGCATCATGTCCCCGGACTTACTGATTTGGTGCCACAGTTTTCTGTCCATTCACCTGTTGATGGACATTTGGAAGCTTCCAGGTTGAGGCTATTACAAATAAAGTAGCCATGATGTTTGCTCCCTGGTCTCTGTGACCACCTCATTTCCTCAAGGGGTGAATACCCAGCTGAGTGGCCTGGTCACCTGGTACGCATAGGGTTGCAAGAAGCCATCAAACTGCTTTCCTAGATGCAGCACCAAGTTCCCCAGCAGTGCACAGGGCTCAGATTCTGCACATCCTCTCCAGCACTGGCTCTGATCTGACCTTCATATTACAGGGGTCCCTGTGGCTCTTCGCGGGGAGTGATATCCAGCATCTCTCCTGGGGCCCGTAGGCCCTCCAAGTACTTTTTCCCAATACCCACCCTCCTCCTTGGGTCCTATGCACAGGGCACCCCTCTCCCCTGCAGCCCTGCCTGGCCTCCAGCGCCCATGTCCACCCCAGGTGCCCAGAGCCCTGCCCTGAAAGGGGCGGCGATGCCCAGGGCTCGGCTTCACCACCCCAGCCCTGCCAGGTCCTGCCCACCCTGTTGCCTCTCTCCACAGCCACCCGGGAGTCTGCCTTTGTGCATGCCATTGCCTCTGCCGGTGTGGCCTTTGCCGTGACGCGCTCCTGTGCTGAGGGCTCCGCCACCATCTGTGGCTGCAGCAGCCGCCACCAGGGCTCCCCGGGTGAGGGCTGGAAGTGGGGCGGCTGCAGCGAGGACATCGAGTTCGGTGGCATGGTGTCTCGGGAGTTTGCAGACGCACGGGAGAACCGGCCAGATGCCCGCTCTGCAATGAACCGCCACAACAATGAGGCTGGACGCCAGGTATGTTGACAGCTCCTGGCTCGTCCCGGGGGAGCATGGGGCAGTGGCTGTGACCATGACCCTGCACACTCTGGGGTGCACAGGGGGTCATCCATCCAGGCCCAGTGCATCCTGGGGGTAGAGTGGGGAGGCATCCTACCATGGGCCTGTGGGGTCTGGGGGGTGCACTGGGAAACCCCTCTGGCCACATTCCTGAGGCCCCAGAGAAATAGAAGCTTTCTGGGCAGGATGTGTGACCTGGTTCCCTGCAGGGTGTGGTTTGTTGGGAGTATTGTGGGAGGGCTGACTGGGGTGGCAAGGCCATCTGAAACAGCCCGGTGCAGTTAAGGCCACTGGAAGGCAGGGGGGATAAGGGTCTGCCCTGCAGGAATGCCCACAAGTCCAGGGAGGAAGACAGCGAGGCCACTACAGCACAGAGTGGGGAAGTTCTGTGATAAGGAAATGCACATTCTCAAGGTGACTCAGGCACTGCAGAGGGGCCACACTCCAGGCTGGCATCTCAGAAAAAGCCTCCTGCTGGCAGTAGCATTGAGAGGAGATGTGCAAAGTAACCAGCAGTTATCTAGGTTGGGGGGAGGCCAGGAGAGCCTCAGGCAGCCTACAGTGTAGGACAGGACTGCAAGTGAGGTTGTCTGGAAGAACAGAACACGGAAAGCAGAGGAGGGACAGAGAAATAGGGACCAAGCCGTGAAGGGCTCTGTAAGCCCTGTTCGAAAGGACTGGGCCCAAAGAACTGACCGCCTATGCGAGGGGATCCATGTGGGAACCTGGAGGGCTCCAGCAGATTGATCAGCACAAAGATGGTGCTGGCCTTGGAACCAGCGGCTTCACCTGCCAGCAACAGAAAACAAGATGAGTGACTCATCTTCGTGTTGGGCACAAAGCACACTGTCAGATGTGAAAGTGCCCTGTTAGAAGCATAGGAAGCCCACCAGTATACAGTCCCCTGACTTATCCCAAGGACAATGAGTCCAGTGCAGACAAAAAAATAGTCTCTTTTCAATAAATGGTGCTCAGTGAATTGGATAACGATATGGTGGAAAAAATTAACCTGACTCCTACTTCGCACCATATAGAAAGCCAATTACAAACCCAAATGCAAAAGGTAAAACAAAATGAAACGAAAATGTTAGGAAGAAAACATGAAAGAACATCTCTGTGACCTTGGAGTAGGCAAAGATTTCTTTTTTCTTTCTTTTTTTTTAAGTTTATTTTCTTTGAGAGAAAGAGACAGAGAGAGTGTGTGGGGGAGGGGCAGAAGGAGAGGGAGAGATAGAATCCCAAGCAGGCTCCATGCTGTCAGCGCAGAGCCCAACATGGGGCTCAATCCCAGAAACCATGAGATCATGACCTGACCCAAGAACAAGACTCAGACACTTAATCGACTGAGCCCCAAAGGGGCTCATCAAGGGTGCTATCTCTAGGACATCACTCCTCAGTTTAGCCTGGGATCCTGAGGACTAAAGGAAAACCAGAAGTAGCCCAGCCCTGGTACACATGTGCAGGCTAGAAAAATCCCAAGATCTGAGAACAAATTATGGTGATTCCAAATTGCTGGTTTTCCCATGCACCTGGAAAAAGGCAGACAAATCCTCTTTGGAGGATGATAACCTTATTCAATGTTTAAAAAATGTTACTACAAATAATTTTTCAACCACAGTGTCCAGCACATAATCAAAGATAACCTATCACATGAGCTGGTGACAGAATGAGTGATCATCAGCAAAAATCACAGAAATGAGTCCACAGGGACTCCAGATACTACAATTACGAGACACAGATTGTGAAAAAATATACATGCTTATTTAGGCTTACAAAGCCAAAATGCGAGTCTGAATGTTTCATCAGAGAACTGGAAACTATAAAAAGCATATATTTAGGAAACAATCACATCGCAATTGTAGAAGTGAAAGATGTATGAGAAATCCCAGTGAAAGACAACAAAGTGAACATAAGCATTTCCCTCTGCGACCTCCCAGAACCCCACTAAAATGATAACAAATGAATGCCATAACATATAAATTCATGATAACTCCTGAAAACGTGGAAAGCAGTACCTAACAATGGCAGCCAGAGTTTGCAAACTGAGAAGCAGATCCATGAATAACTGGGTCTTAGGAGAAAGCAGAATCCTAAACCAGTAGAGGAGAACTCTGACAGCCAACCCAGGAACTACTAGTAACAGGTGTCTTGAAAAGTATAGACAAATACTGGGTCTAAAAACAGGAAATGGATTGATCATCTATTTTAAAAGCAATTCGGAACCCACCAGGTTTTCTGTCCATCTCCTTACATCCAGGAAACACCCGTCCTTTACAATGGCAGAAGTCTGGGTATGTAGTCTCTGAAAAGGGCAAAGCACAGTGTGTCTGGACTGAGGGACACCAAGCACAGCCTGGTTTCCCAAGTGAAAGTAGTCCCCATCTACACATGCATTTCTCTTCCTAGTCTCCATATGCCACGGTGAAGCTTGACCCTCCAGACAGGAGTCGAAGATTCTCCCCTGGGAATTGGACCAACCCAAGAGGAGACTTAAAGATACCTACCTGGGACTCCCCCATCGTCACAGCCAGGTCACACTGTAGTGAGGGCCCATGCTGACAAGTCTCCACCAAGCACATGAGCTTCCAACAAGATGTTTAGTGTCCTGCTTTTATTTATTTTATTTTTTAATGTCTATTTATTTTTGAGAAAGAGAGAGACAGAGCATGAGTGGGGGAGGGCAGAGAAAGAGGGAGACAAAAAAATCCAAAGCAGGCTCCAGGCTCTGAGCTGTCAGCACAGAGCCCAACACGGGGCTTGAACACACAAGCTGTGATCATGACTTGAGCCAAATCAGGTGCTTCACCAACTAAGCCACCTAGGGGCCCCTGGTATCCTGCTTTTAAATATGAGCAGACATCCAAGGATCACAGGACATCTGAGGAAGGCCTCCTGTAACCACAAAGTTAAAGACCAAAACAAACAAAAACAAAACTTATGGGAAAGAGACATTGTAAAGAGAGATGAAAACTTCAAAACTACCACTATTTCAGGCACCTGGCTGGCTCAGTCGGTAAAGCATGCAACTCTTGATCTCAGGGTCATGAGTCCGAGCTCCATGTTGGGTGAGAAGATTATATATTTTCTATTTAACTTATTTTTTAAATTTACATCCAAGTTAGTTAGCATGTAGTGCAACAGTGATTTCAGGAGTAGATTCCTTAATGCCCCTTACCCATTTAGCCCATCCCCCCCCACAACCCCTCAAGTAACCCTCTATTTATTCTCCATATTTAAGAGTCTCTTATGTTTTGTCCCCCTCCCTGTTTTTATATTTTAAAAATTTAAAAAAATTGAAACAATTTTAGGGACACCTGGGTGGCTCAGTCGGTTAAGTGTCTGACTCTTGATTTTGGCTCAGGTCATGATCTCAGGATCATGTTGTGGGATTGAGCCCTGAGTCAGCCTCTACACTGAACATGGAGCCTGCTTGGCATTCTCTCTCTCCCTCTCTCTCTGCCCCTCCCTCACTTGCACTCTCTCTCTCTTTCTCCTAATAAATAAATAAACACTGTTTTAAAAAAGAAAGAAAAGAGTTAAAAAAAAAACCCACTATACCCAGAGATATAAAATACTGTCCCATAAAATTGGAACAGGATGTTAAATTAAAAGAATATTCAGAGAAGGAAAAAATGCCACTAGAAATTGAAAGTAGGATAGCAGAAACAAATCTCCCAGCAGAAAGGTTGGCAGATACTTGAGACACCCTTCTATAAAGTAGAAGAAAATAACAAAGAGATGGAAAATAGGAAAGAATGGAGAATATGGAGGTTCTGTCAGAGACAGTCAATGGTGAACATGAAGAAGAAATCAGCAAAGAAGGCAGGAAGGTTCTCAGGACTGAATATCACAAGTTTCAGACCAAACAGCCCAAATAAGTGACTGGCATATGAAAGAGGAGACCCATACCAAGACCTAGTGTTTTGAAGTTCACAGCCCATGACAGAGAAGCCCTCCAAGCCTTGGGTTTCATGCAAAGGATTGGGAATCAAAATGGCATTGGAATTTCCAAGAAGAACAATGGAAGCTGGAATAAAAATGGAGTGCTGCTTTCAGAGTTCAGAAGGGAAATAATATTGTAAACCAAGAATTTTATACCCAGCTAAACCATCCTGTCAACTTTTCAAGTAGAAAAACTGTGTTTTCAGACATGCACATTTCACAAAATTTACCAGAAGGTCTCTCAAAGAGATGTCTCCGAGAAGCTGAAATCTTAGAATACATGATATGTTTGATCATCTTGAAGAGAATATTTACACAGTTTGGGGAAAGTCTGAGTCTGAATCCGTGATAAGTACATTAAAAACAGCAACAAGAAAGTTTTGTAGGAAAGAAAAAGTAATCATGCCCTATAACAGGGCTCAGCTGGGTATGACATTGAACACAGTTCCAATAGCATCAGCACTCGATATCCATGTAACTGGATTCTGCTTTAGTTTTTTGGGGTGGAGAGGGCTGGGGAGATGTGCATTGGCATGTTTGGGTTGATGATAAAGAGCTGACTTCCCACCCTCCATGGTGAGAGGGGAGACATTGCCGAACCCCCCAAACTCAAGGAGTAGCAAGCAAACATTCTATTAGAGATGCAAGATGCACAAGTTGTTGCCTTGGCCGGTCAGTCAGGTGCTGTGTGTGCATGGTCGTGGGAGCAAGTCTCAGGAACTCTTGGTCTCTTTAAAGTATATGCATGTATAACTTTGACAAAAGTAAAATTAAAGAGACTGAAGAGGTCTCTGGAGAAAAGAAGAAAATGGAGATGAGACAGAAATTAACTGAGAGGAGGGATGCAGTCATTACAGATACCCCCGGAAAGGGCCAGTATGAGAGGGAAGTGTAGGTGAGGGGGACGGGGTGCAGGCAGCATCTGGACACAGAGCTCACCTTACACTGCCCAACAGGAATATAACGGGACTCATGTACAGACACAGAGCCCACCTTACACTGTCCAGCAGGAGTATAATGGGACTCGCATATGGACACAGAGCCCACCCTACACTGTCCAACAGGAGTATAACAGGACTCACGTATGGACACAGAGCCCACCTTACACTGTCCAACAGGAGTATGATGGGACTCACATACATACTTATGCATTTTCTAGTAGCCACATTTAAAGAGGAAGCAAGTGGCATTAGTTTTACCACGAAATTTTATTAAGGCCAGTATATCAACCAACGTGTTATCAGTGCCATAATGGTCACAATCAATATTAAAATAGTGAAGGGGATATTTTATGTACTTTTCTTGCATGAAGCCTGGGGACTCTGTGCAAGCCAGCATCTGGTTTGTATATACAGCACACCACACTGTGGACTGGCCACATCTCAAGGGCTCACAGGTGGCAGGTGCCCACCACAGTGGGCAGTGCAACCTTAGTTTGGATTAAGTCACAGGCCCCTTCACCCCCAATCCCATCCCTTCCCTCAAAGAGAGAAGGAAAGAGGGGCACCTGGGTGGCTCAGTCGGTTAAGTAAGCAACTCTTGGTTTTGGCTCAGGTCATAATCTCATGGTTGGTGAGTTCGAGCCTCACATGGGGCTGTACACTGACAATGTGGAGCCAGCTTGGGATCTCTCTCTCCCTCTCTCTGCCCCTGCCCTGTTCGTTCTCTCTGTCTCTCAAAATAAATAAATACACTTAAAAATTTTTTAATAAAAATAAAAAGAGAGAAGGAAAGAAACACATTCCTCAAGACCCCAAGATCCCCCAGCCTTGTCCCCCTGCACTACATCCCTCCTCTTCCTATTCCCTTATAGCTCCATAAATCCAGTTTTCTGGGCCCTGAAGGGGCTCTGCTCAAGCCACTCCCATTATCCGCGCTCAGTTCAGCCCCCAGCTTTGCCACCAGGCCATGTACACGTCCTCTGGGCTGCGGTTTTGGGTTCTCCAGGTCAGAATTAATGTCCTCCCTCCTGCATGCCTGAACCTGATCATTACTCTCCGTCCCTTCCCTCCCTCCCTCCCCCAGTCATAAGACACAGCCAAGGAGAGAGGTGAAGCTGTCAGGCACCGGAGGTGCCCTCCGGTGATCTTGGGTCGGCCAGGGGAGGCATTGGCTCAAGAGGTGGCACTGGTGACGCATGGAGAGGGGACTTTATGGAACAGACAGGTTGCACTGAGTTTGCCAGGAGAACATGGGGCAGGGGGACCACAGGCCAAGAGCACAGCCCCGGGGAAGGGAGGGAGAGCCCCCCCACCCCCCCCCCCACGAACAAGCTGCACTGGGCGGGCCCTGATGCCCCTCATTGGCGCGCTCCTGCAGGCCATCGCCAGCCACATGCACCTCAAGTGCAAATGTCACGGGCTGTCGGGCAGCTGCGAGGTGAAGACCTGCTGGTGGTCGCAGCCCGACTTCCGCGCCATTGGCGACTTCCTCAAAGACAAGTACGACAGCGCCTCGGAGATGGTGGTGGAGAAGCACCGCGAGTCGCGCGGGTGGGTGGAGACCCTGCGGCCGCGCTACACCTACTTCAAGGTGCCCACGGACCGCGACCTAGTCTACTACGAGGCCTCGCCCAACTTCTGCGAGCCCAACCCCGAGACCGGCTCATTCGGTACCCGCGACCGCACCTGCAACGTGAGCTCGCACGGCATCGACGGCTGCGACCTGCTGTGCTGCGGCCGCGGCCACAACGCGCGCACCGAGCGGCGCCGCGAGAAGTGCCACTGCGTCTTCCACTGGTGTTGCTATGTGAGCTGCCAGGAGTGCTCGCGTGTCTACGACGTGCACACCTGCAAGTAGCGCGCCCGCCCCGCGTGCGGCTCCTGCAGGGGGCGGGCTGCTCCCTGGATAGGGCGGGGGCGGGGCTCCTGTCTGGGGGCGGGGCTCCCATCTGGGAGTCCCGGATGGGGGAGGACTCCTCCCCGGATAGGTCGGGGGCGGGCTCCTCTCTGGGGGCGGTCTCCTCCCTGGATAGGGTGTTGGGGGTGGGGATTGGGCTCCTGAATCGGGAGGACTCCTGCCTGGATAGGGGTGGGCCCCCAACTGAGAGTTCTGAATGGAGGCGGGCTTCTTCCCTGATAGGGCGGGGGCGGGGCTCCAATCTGGATAGGGCAGGGCTCCCAACTAGGGCTCGAGGATGGGTGCCGGACCTTCCCCGCCCCGTCCCTAGTAGGGCGGAAATGAGGCTCCCTGGGAGGGGACTGGGCCACCCTACAAGTGCAGATTTTCTCCCTGAATGGGGCAGGGCTCCTCTCTGGGGGCGGGCCTCCGAGTGGGGCTCCTGGATGGGGGTGGGCTCCTCCCTAGAAGGGCGGAAATAGGGATCCCTGGATAGGGGCGGGGTCCTTCGACTGGTTCTGGTTTCTTCCTTCGATGGGGCGGGGCTTCTCGGGAGGCGGGAACCCAGGACTAGGACTCCCCTGGATGGGATCAGGGTAACCTGTGGTAGGGCAAGGGTGAGGTTCCTGAGTGGAGTGGGGTTCTCCTACACAGGTGCGGGCTCCCTGGATGGGGACGGGGCGGGGTGGAGCTACCCCTGGAAGGGCGGGGTCCGTGGGTGGAGCTACCGGGTGGGGAGGGGTCATCTCTGTGGGCGGGGCTCCCGTGCTGCCCCCCTCCTCCCCACCGGCCTACCTGTAAGGTTCCGCTACACCTCGCCCGAGAGAGGAGCAGCTTCTCAGGGCAGAACTAGCCGCGGGGACCCCGTGGGGTGGCATCCGGCCCTCCCACCCCTGCCTATGGGCCCTGGAGTCCACCCTCCAAGTCTGGTGCTCTGCAACAATTCAGGCAACTGGAGGTCTTGTGACACCCCTCCCTCACCCTGGCATCTGCCACAGCTCGCAACCAGGAACCTACCGGGAAGACGCTCACCCTACTGAGCCCCAAGAACTGGGGAAAAGACAAGGAGTCCTGTAGCAGAGGGGCCTGGCCCCCGAGGCCTAGCTGTGCCCTGGCTGCTATGTGCTCCTGCCTCAGACCGCCCCCGGGCCATCTTCCCAGGAACCCAGGCTGCAGTCAGACCTGATGAGCTGGGACCTCTACTATGCAGACTGCCTGGCCCACCGTCCTCCCTGTCCTCACATCTCACATCCACCGGAGAGGAGCAAAGCTGGAACTGGAAACTTCCAGCCCCACCCTGTCTCCCTCTGAGCTTCTGGACCTCCCTGCACCTCCCTGGTCCACTGCCCTTGTAAGAGGAAGGCAGGAAGGGGGCCAGACTGCCCCAGCAACTCATCTCTGCTGCTGTCCAGGCCCTGCCCTGCCAGACTCCATACCCTGCCTCAGATGCTCACTTGGATTTGGGCTGCATTGTTTGGGAGTTTTGAGGAGGATGGGTCCACACCCTTGCTGCAGGCAAAGGACCCACAGCCCCCAGAAGGGTGGTCTTCCCTCCCCTTGCCCCCCCCCCCCCCGCCATGGCCAGGACTGACCCCAGCTCCTGCTGCTGTGTGCCTGACCTGGCTGCCACTGGCCATTGTTCTGGAGCCTCCCCCTGGCTCATCTGCCCTGCCTGGGAACCAGAGGCTGATGGACCCTTGGCCACTGCCCACAGGGACCTCCCACCAGGAGACCTGTCCCCACCCAGCCTCTGCCACTGTGAAATGTGCCCCAGCCCCTGGCCCTGAGGGCCCGCACCCAGGCAAGGTGCCCGGCACACCTCTGGGGACACAACCTCCCTCTGCCTTGAATTGTGCATTTTTGATTTTAATTTTATTTCCGATGCTGCTATATCCACCATACACTGGAGCTAGACAAACAGATGTGTTGTTGTTGTTGTTGGTTTCCTTTTCTTTCTATGAAAGAAACTATTTTAGTCATAGCTTGTGAGTTTCGAACCATGGGGAAAGTAAAAAACAAACAAAAAAGAAGAACTAAATGAGCCTGGATTGTACTGGATTTTTGGCAATGGGTTGGCGAGGCACAGGGGCTGGATTGGCGGTGGTCCTCTGGGTGGGGAGATGTCTGAAGGCCATGACAGAGGAGCATGCCTCAGGGACCCCGGGGGCCTCTGCTGTGGCCTCCACAGGCCGGAAGTCCAGGACAAGGAAGAGGGATGGCCACCAAGGAAAAGAGGCGGCCCTGAGTCCTGGGGCAGACTGCAGACAGACAGAAGGGGTGCAGAGGGGTGGGGAAGGCCTGCCTGCCTCCGGGGATGTGCGGTGCAGCGGGAAGACCTCACACAAATCAGTGGTGCCGTGGGTCTTCCCCCAGGTCAACTGTAAGCCCCACATGTCCCCAAATATCCACAGTACGCTTCACTCAGTGAACATTCCTGGAGGTCCCCATCATGGCCCAGTCACGGGGTTTTCCAGCAGCCTGGCCTGGCTGGGAGGCAAGAAAGACCACCTCAATTCAAGGCTTGCCAGCTGAGACAGAGCCTGAAAATCAGGGTGCCTCTCTTGGGCCTGGCCTCTCCTGCCTCTGGCCAAGGCCAACTTAGACACCACAGCTCACCTGGCTGGAATCCAGCCTGGAGGCCACGAGGAACATCTCATGCTGGCAGAGAGCCACTGCACGAGGCCCGGATCCCCCAGGGACCCCCACCTGTTCATGTCCACGTCAGGCCAGGGGCCAGAGCTGACCCTGGGTGCCTGGCCTCCCCTCTGTGGCAGGACATAGCTCAAGTGTGCAAGGCTTGGCAGGGGTCAGCAGCTTCTAAGTGTATGGTGGGCTGCGTCCCAGCACCATGCTCAAGACCTGGGGATGAGGATGGGGTGACCCTGCCTTTGGGGCCCCCTACCTCCTTTCAGGCCAGGCAGGGAGAGCCCCAGGGTAAGCGAGGCATCCTTTTGGACAGAGTCCCACTTGGTCTCTCCGTGGCTATTGCCCACCCACGTCCACTCTACTCGGGGTATATGGGGTCTACAGGGTTGAACAGCAGTGGGGGCCGGGGCTTTCCCAAGGCCACACATTCACCTCTCCAAGCCAGGTGCAGGATCCCTCTTCCTGTCTCTGCCCTACTGTGCCCCATTTGTATGCCGTGCCAGACCAATGCACAGGGAGGGAAAAAGCAGAGGGGTCAGGGGTGGGGGCACAGGCTGGGATGGGTGAGGGATGGGAGAGAGATGATAGGAAGCTAAGAGCTGAAGACCCAGCCCCCACCCTCTTAGAGGTCAGGCCCAGCACAGCCACCCTGCAGGGGCCATTTGCTGGAAGGGAGGAGGCTGGGGCAGGCTGGAGGAGGCCTCACCAGGGCAGATGGGGAGAAGCCCTGTGCCCGCCAGCTCAGTATCTGGAGTGTCTGGGCCCCAGGGCATCCCTGAGGGCACAGGGGTGAAGAGCCGTTCTCTGCAGAAAGGCCACAGCTGGCTGGACAAGGGCCCTGGACAGGGATGTGCAGACCCAGGGAAGGCAGGGGATCCTGGACAAGGTGGGGGTGCAGATCAAGGGCAGGAAGGCGGTCCCAGACAAGGGGGTGTAGACCCAGGGCAGGCAGGGGATCCCAGACAGGAAGGTACAGACCCAGCGCAGGAAGGGGTCCTGGACAAGGGGGTGCTGACCCAGGGCAGGCAGGGGTACAGACATAGGAAGGTACAGACACAGGGCAGGAAGGGGATCTCGGACAAGGAGATGCAGACCCAGGGCAGGAAGAGGATTCTGGACAGGGATTCACAGACCCAGGGCAGGCAGGAGTATACAATCCAACAGAGCCCTGTAGGATTAGAGGGAGGGCCATTAGAGATATGCTGGGGGTGGGGAGTCATGGCCTTATCCCATAGGACAGAACCTATGGGGCCAGGTGGGGCAGTGGGGCAGGACACAGACCCTGCCCTGAACTCCCAGTACTCCTCCCGCCACACCTCACCAGGCTGGCCCTCCCATGTCCCACCCCAAGGCTATGGCCTCCTGCTGGCTGTGCTGCCACCAGGTGTACTGCAGGCTGGGTTGCCCCTGCTCCAGGGCTGCAGCTGACCACTGGGGATCCCCAGCTGGGGCCCCGGGGGGTCCCCTGGGCCAGGTGGGCTGCAGGCCGATGCTCTAATAAGAAGGAGCCGGTGATTAAGTGCACAGGGCCCAGGCTGAGGCAGGAGAATAGGCAGCCAGCCTCCTCCACAGGGTGAGTCCAGAGCAGGGGAGTCTGAACGCAGCCCGAAGGCCATCCTGGGCTATAAAGCTGGATCAGACACTAGGCACAGTGTCAGGCCCTGGAGGTAGGGGGTGACAGGTGCCCTACTCCAGCCACCCTTGGGCTCCATCCACCACACACAGACAGCGTGGCCACACAGCACCTCTGAGTCAGGGCCCAGGCAGGAGCCGCCCTAATTGGCACCTGCTGGGTACCAGGTGCTGGGGGCTCCACAGATGAAAGGGTTGGAGAGGCGGGTGGGGTGGGGGGCAATGCGTGGGCATGGCCACAAGGTCAAAAGGGAGAATGCAGGGGCAGGGCCACCCTCAGGGGTCGACCAGACCAGGCTGTCCCCCAGGGACCCATAGAGGGCAAGGTGCTGACCTGAGAACACACAGCATATCAGGGACCCGGGCAGGCTCTGGCTCTGGGTGTTGAGTTGAGGCCCCCTTGTAGGCCTGGGAGCAAGACCACTGTGGAGATGGTCTCAGCTCTCCCTGGCTTCAGGGCAGAGAGAGGAGAACCCCACCAGAAGGGGGCCAGGATGGGCTGACCCTGCCCCAAGGGGCCGCAGAGCAGGCCTGGTGTTTGGGCGAGGGGGGTGGGGAAGAAGAGCCTGAGTGAATGAGGAGGCAAAACCCTCAACTCTGCTAGCTGGCCTCAGTTTCCCTCCAGTGCAAGAGGAAGTGGGATAAGGGGTCTCCCCAGGGCCTCTCTGCTCCTGGCTTTTGCGGGTGTGGGATATTCCATCCAGAGCCCTGTCTGAAGCCTGGCCCAGCCCCCCCCCCCAGCCCTGCCCTGACCCCCATTCAGGAGGGCAGAGCCAGGCAACCAGGCCTGGCCTCTCGGCCTTTCTGCCTCTCCCCCTCTCCAGGGAGTTGACAGCCCCTCCCGAAGCCCTGGAGAGGGCAGGAAATGGGCCGGGTGGGCCTGTTCGCAGGTAGTTGAGACAGGAGAGGAATAACCATATTAAAGGCCCGGAGGTGGTGGGGCCTCACCCCACCAGACCCCCCTTGGCTCAGCCCCCTGCAAATCTCACACTCCCAGGCCAGCAGCTTTGAAGTCCTGGAAGGGGTGTGGCCAGCCCCCTCCTCTGAGCCCCCACCAGCTCTCCCTCCCCCAGACTCCCAGACTCCCAGTTTCCTCAAGCCACCTCCCCATCCTGTGCTGAACCAGAGCCTCCCAGTGCTGGAACCCCCAGGGCAGCAGGTGCAGGGCCAGCTCTGGGTCCCCCAGCCTGGCACCGAGTGCTGAGCCCACCCCCCTTACACACACACACCCTGTCCCCAGGCCCTGCATGGTGTGACCCCCTGCCCTGCATCGCAGCCTGTGTTGAATGGGCTCCAAGGACCCCCTGGCCAGGTCTTTGCCCCTGCCCTGTGGTCTGGTCTGGGGCACACAGTCCTGCCCTGGGGTTTGGGGGACACAGCCCTGGGATCCTGTCTTGGGATCATGACTCTGCTGCGGGGTCTGGTCTGGGGGACATGGCCCTGCCCTGCAGTCTGGTCTGGGCACACAGCCCTGCCCTGGGGTCTCATCTGGGGGATGCTGCCCTGCCCTGTGGTCTAGTCTGGGGGACATGGCCCTGCCCTGGGGTCCAGTCTGGCAGGACATGGTCTTGCCCTAGGGTCTGGTCTGGGGCACATGGCCCTATTCTGGGGTCTGGGGGACACAACCCTGCCCCGGGGCCCAGTCCAGGAGACACAGCCCTGCTCTGGGGCCTCATCTGGGGGACGTGGCCTTGCCCTGGGGTCTCATCTGGGGAACACGGCTCTGTTCTGGGTCTGGTCTGGGGATCATGACTCTGGTCTGGGGATCATGACTCTGCCCTGGGATCTGGTCTGGGGGACATGGCTCTGCTCTAGGGTCTGGGGGACACAGCCCTGCTCTGGGGTCTGGCGGACACAGCCCTGTCCTGGGGCCCAGTCTGGGGGACAGAGCCCTGCCCTGGGGTCTGGGGCATATGGCCCTGCCCTGGGGCTCGGTCTGGGATGACCTGGAGTGACCTCACTCCCTCTGCTCCCCCTTACCCCAAGCCCCAGGTCCTCCCCAACCTGCTCATCCCTCTTGACATCCGTTTCCCTGTTGGAACCCCATCTGCCTTTATGAAGCCTTCCTGTTATCCTAAGGACAGGGTATTGTGAGGTCTCGGGCTGGCAGTCAGCAGCTTCCTCTCTGGAAGCCCCTTGGCCTCTGGCTAAAATGGGAACAGAGTACCTGACCTGTCTATGCCACCCTCCAACCTGGATAAGCTCAGTGTGGACAGTACATGATCCCCAAGGACAACATCCAAGGTTTGAGGAGATTGGGACAGTGCCTCTCCCATCCCACCTGGGTGGGGGCACTGCCAGCCCTACTGTTCATAGGCACCAATGGGTAAACTGAGGCATGCTGGATGAGGGCGCTCTCCCCTGTGTGAGTGCATGAGGGCCAGGCCACCCCCATGTCCCTCCATAAAGTGGGGGAGATGGGAGCACACTCCCACCTGGCCCAGTGACCTTGGCCCTGGAGGGTTAGGTGGTGATGGCCCCTTCGCTACCTTGTGGGTCACCTGGAAGGGCTTCCAGGAGGACGTGAACATGGGGCACACTTTCTATGGCTCTTTCATCCTCTCCCAGGCCCCTGAGGCCCCCTCCACTTGTGGGAGTCCATCCCTGTAGCTGCCAGGGCCAGGCGGGGTGCCCAGGGCACCAGGGAAGCCCTGGGAGGGCCCCAGCCAGGGAGCCGCCACCACCCGCCTGGCAGCTGGGACAGGAGCTAGTCAGAAGGTGCTAATAGACGTTTAGCTGCAGGCTGGCAACTCAATCACGTCTCTCTCTCTCTCCTTTTTTTATTTGAGTCTCTGGAGTGCACAGTAAACAGTCATTTGGCTCTTGGGGCCCTGCAAATTGGTGTTTATGGTGTGAGGACCAGGACTCGTCCACCAAACAGCCCAGCTGGCAGGGACGGCATCGTCTGCCACCCTCCCCGCCCCCCACTGTGGAGGCCCAGCTCTAGGGGTGTCTCATTCCCCTCAACTCTAAAGGATGAGGCTGTCCTGCTTCCCACAGCCCATCTAAGTGGGAGGGTTGGCACATTGCAGTCAATCCTGGAGGGGCTTCCAGGAGGAGGTGAGACTTCCATGGCAGAAAGGCCCCTCCAGAGAGGAGGTCTGTGGGCTCCAGCTTCCCCAGGGGTGCCCTGCATCCAAGCCCAGTCCCTGTCACCTAACAGGCCTCCTCCAAGTCCCAATGGCAAATGTCAGGACCCCCCTCCCCCCCACACACACACCCATTCCCAGCCCCACAGCCATCAGCACAGCAGACGGCAGGAATGTGGGAAGGCTGGAGCCTCAGTGCGCAAGGCTTGTGGGACAAGGGCACTGCCTTCCTGTCTGTCCCTCGCCGGAGAACTGGGTGCAGAGAAGCAGGTAGGCCTGTGCAGAGCCTCCAGAGCGTCTGAGCACCCCCTCTGTCCACAGTCCACACGGTTCTTGCTAGACCAGGCCCCGCCAGCCTGTAGCCTGCAGTCTGCAGAAAGGCAAGGCGGAAAGTGAGTAGGGCCACTTGAGGTCTGCAGCCCTGTAAGTCACTCTTCCTTGAGTGTGCTTTTAAGTCCCAGGCCTGGGCCAGAACCTTGGGAACTGAGGCGGGGGGCCACACCACCTTCCTGGCCATAGCCCGGAGCTAGCTCCTCCTCTGCTCCAGAACTTTCCATAGCTCCCCAGTGCCCACAGGATGGTGTTTGTGTCTCAGCTTGCACCTGCTGCGATCTGCCATCTGCGATCTGGTCCCACTCTGAGCTGAAGGGGGTCCTCTGATTCATGTCGGAGAGACTGACAGCAGGTAGGGCATGGCTTGCTCACAGGCACTTGGCAGAGTCTCAGGGGGAGCAGAGCCCTTAAGTCATACCCACCCCCCATGCCTTCTTTCACCCTTGCCTCCACCGCTTCAGCCACAGGGAGGCCTGAACAGCTCTGCATGTGTGTGCATGTGCTTTGGTGGCCAGGGGAGGGCTCTGATGCCAAGCCCTTCCTTGCCTTGTCCCTCGAGCTACAGACCAGAGCCTCCAAAGGAGCCCTTCCTGGCTCTAGGGCCCAGCTCTCTGCCTACCGACAGACCCAGCTCCCAACAGGTCTACCCTCCCCAGCCCCAGCCCCAGGCCTTAGGCAGGCCAGGCTGGATGAGCCACATTAATGCCCCTGTTGGGCCACTGGCGAGCCACCCAGTACTGCCCCAGCGGCCCATATCCCTGCCAGCACTCCTGGAGATGGGGATGAGGTGGGATGGGGGGAGCAGATGTTTCCTCCCAGTTAGGGAGGACAGATGGCTGATGTGGGGAAGCCGGTGGGGCTGGGGCCCAGCAACCAGCTTGGACCAGCAGACAGCTCAGCCCGGACCTGGGGACCTCGACTTCCCCTCCAAGCACTGGGACTGCAGCCTGGTTCCAGACAGCTGTGAGGGTAACAGGTGTAGTGGGGACTCTGATGGAGGGGGGTGCTGCAGGCGGGGGACTCCCCACCTGTCCCTGTCACAGGGCCTGTCACATGTTTCGTTCCTGGCTCCAGGCCAAGCCCCTCCCCTGGACAGACCCTCCACCATGAGCTGACCCAGGCCCACAGGTCAGGTGCCTGCATCCTCAGCCAGAGGAGGGACGTGTTGGCTTCCTGTGTCCCCTGCCCTGGGGGCTCTGAGCAGGCCCTTGGGGACATACCTGTGCCAGGAAACCAACCAGGGCCTCCCCAGGGTTCCCTCTGCAGCCCTCAGGCAGCAGCTCCAGCAAGATCTTGGCACACCTGTGGCCTCCAGCACTGGCTGTGTTCCACTGTCAGGTGTCATGAGGGATAATTTCTCTCTGGCCATAAACACCACCAGACCTCCCAACGGGACCTGGATGCCGGCTCAGGCTCCCCCAGTCCCAGCCCTGCTCTTCTGGGCAACCCAGCACACTGCCTGGAGGCCCAGATGCTGGGGGTGTGGGCAGCAGCATGATGCTGTGACCTTCTCTCCTCCCATCCGTGGCCAAACAAGGCCAGCTTTTGTCAGGGCCTTGGCCTTTCATGGCCTGTGTCTCCCTCTCTGCAGCCAGGCCTGGGGATATGAAGTCTTTGAAGGTTTGGCTCACAGACCCCAGGGTCACCGGCTTCTCACCTGGTGGGCCTCAGATCCCCTCATCTCCCCATGCCAGCTGCCCTCACAGAGAACCCACAGTCCTGAACCAGCTGGGGAGCCAGGAGCCCGTCTGCGGCCAGTTCTGGTCTCTTCCTCACAGATATCCTAACAGGGTGGTGGGAAGAGGCTTGAGACCTCCCTCCCCTAGAAAAGGGGCTCCTCAGGTTCTGGTGCACAGCTGGGCCCGTGGGTAGAGGATTTGGGCTGCAGAAGACAGGCCAGCCCACCCCAGCCTGGGAGCCAGAAGCAGTGCCTGGACCCCAGGGCTGGACAGAACCTAACTCAGGCCATGTCCCCCACCCCTTGGTGGGGCCAGAAACTCAGGATCTCTGAGGGGCAAGGTGTGAGGAGGTGGACTCAGGGGCCCAGGTGGGGCAACAGTCTAGGGGGGGGCCCTCAGGGGGGGGGGGGGGGGGGGCGGGGGGGTTGGGGCGCGGGCAGGCGCTGGCGGCAGATGCCAGGACACCGCGATGCCTTCAACTGGGCTTTTTAATTAACCTCGGCCGCTCTGAAGGGCCCCAATTAAGTGGAGAATGTGATGGCAGAGTGGGGTCAGGCGGAGGGGCGGGCTTTAATTAAAGCATGGAGAGTTCCCAGCCCGGTGGCAGTGGCCTGGGCAGGAGCGCCCCCACCTGACCGTCTCCGCCCGGATCTCCTCGGATCTCTCTCCTCTGTCCCCAAGAGCCAGAGCCACTGTGACCACCAGGTGGCCTTCCACCCAGCAGACCCCAGCATGGCCCCAGGCCCCTCTCTGAGCCTGCTGGCTGCCCCTGAGACCCACCCTGCTCTCCTGTCAGTCATCTGCCCAGGAACAATTGACAAGCACTTAGTGAGTGTCTATATAGTGTGTCCATGCAAATGTCCTGCCTGTCACTGGGGGACAAAAACAGTAAAACAAATAAATGCATCAAATGTGTCGTGTGTAGTAGAAGAAAGCAGAGGTAGGGGCAGAGAGAAGCAGGAGGGGGAGAGCACAGGTACACAAAGGGAGGGAGGGAGCTTACCTGGGGTGGGCAGCCAGTGCAAAGGCTCTGGGGCAGGAGCCTGGACAGAGCTGAGGAGCTACAGGGCCCAGAGGACCTGAGGCCTGTGAACTGGAATGAGCTGGGGGGAAGAGGGCATCAGATGGCAGAGGCCATGGGCACAGAGAGGGGGAGGCTGTTAGCTTCACTCGGTGCCTCTGACCGGGCCACTCACTAGGTATCTGACCCCCGTGGCACCCCTCTCTGCTTGTTGTCCAGGTGCCTGGGCTTTGCATGATGGGATGGTCAGTGAGACGTGTCTGCAGCCCTGAGAGAGTCCATGCATCTTGACATGTGCTCCAGGCCTGGGCCTGCGGCCTGGGTGGGGAGGGTGGCCAGCAGGCAAGGGAGCCCTGCCCCACAGCAGCCTGTCTTTCCCCAGGTAGTTGGCTGAGGCTTGCAGGGCCGACATTCTACATGCCTGGCTTCCTGCAGACACGGGGCTTTGGGGGCGACAAGTGAGGGAAGCAGGGTGAGGTGGTACTCTCTGCTAAGCTAATGCCAGGCCTGCTCTGCTGGTGGGAGCGGGGTGCAGGGCAGGGGATGCCCAGGAGGGGACTGCTCTGTCCCCAAGAGCCAGAGCCACTGTGACCACTAGGTGGCCCTGAGCCCCACAGCCGACTGCCTGCCCAGCGGCAAGAAGTGGGCCACCCTGTGGCTGCTGTGTGCAGGCAGCACCAAGACAGGCACAAAGAAGGGACACGGTGTCCACGGGGTCCCCATCCTTCCAGCCCGTGTACCAGCTCAGTGAGTACAGAAGGCTGCCCAAGGCCCTGGGTCTGCTAATGAAGTACCACAAACGGGGGGCCTAGGACAGACCCCCAGGTCTGGAGGCCAGGAGACTGAAGTCAAGGTGTCACAGGGCCTCACTCCCTCAGAAGGCTCCAGGAGGGTTCCTCCTGCCTCTCCCGGCTGCCAGGGCCCCAGGCGTTCTGGGCTTGTGGCCATGTCTCCCCAATATCTGTCTCTGTCACCACATGGCCATCTCAAACCCCCCTCCCTTGTCTCATAAGGACCCACCCTGATCCAGGATGCTCTCACCTCGAGATACCCCACCTTGATCACCTCTGCAAAGACCCCATTTCCACATGAGCCCACATTCTGTGGTCCTGGACCACCGGGAATTTGGGGTGACACAGCTCCATCCATTGTAGAACCTGTGGGGTAAACACAGGCACTGTGGCCATCTCCTGCACCTCATGCAAGACCTCAGGCCAGTACATGTCCCCAAGATGCCCCAGGTCCCGAGCCCCAGAATGATGAGATATCGTGTATGAAGACTCATCTGAAGCTTTGTGGAGCTTGTGGCCAGGCCACAGAACCAGAACAGGGACCATACAGGCAGGTGGGGGGCCTCGCCTGGGGTCCTGGACACCCTTGCATGTGCAGCAGCAGCGGGCTAGCCCCCAGTCCACAGCAGAGTCCCTCAGTTCCAAGTCCTCCACCCAGCGGAGCACTGGGCACCTACTGGGCCATCAGGAAGCTGCCCAGTGGCCCATGGCCCCACTTGACAGCTACTTTGGGCTGGGGGCAGTGCAGCCTGGGGTGTGGTCTGTGGGATGTGGCCCTGCCCTGGGGGTCTGAAGACTCCAGGAGGGTCCTCCCCACCTCTCACAGCTGCCAGTGCCCCACATTCCTGGGCTCATGGCCAGGGCTTCCAGAAGCCAGAATGCGTTCTGGGTCCCCCAGACTCTGCGGGGTCCCTCCCTCCCACTGTCCTCTGTCCGGGTCCTGAAAGAGGGAGAGGGAGCAGAGACAAGGACACAGACACCAGCCCCCCTCACCCTTGGTGGGTGGACCTCAAGAGAACAGCTTCATCCAGGTAGAGCCTGGGACTGTACCCCTCACAATCTGTGTCCCCCTGCACAACCTGTGGGGGCTCAACTCCTTCCTCCGTCCCCCCACCACCACCTCACTGGGTGCCAGGCCCTCCCCAGCCACACCTCAGGTCCCCATATAAGGTCTTTCACCCACCCCAACTGACCACATCACGAAGGGACCCCTACCCCTTTACCTACATTGCTCTCCCCCCAACAGGGTATAATATACTCAGATGTTCTCCAAGGACAAAAGGAAGACCCTCTAGTCTAGCTGTTCTCATCATCACATGCCTCTCCCACCTCTGACTTACTTCTACTCAAGAAATAATGGAATCTTAGCTCTAGCTCACCTTGAGCAAGCCTTACCTGATGCCTCCTGTGTTGAAAAACCATTCAGCCTCCTCTTGCAAGCCACCAGCAACAGTAGTTCACTCATGTTGTCCCAACCTATGGAGCTGTTCCCTGCTCTGTGCTGGCCCCTTGCCAACCTGGCTGCACCGCCAGCCCCTGAACATTCCCAGAGAACTCTAACTTGAGCAGGCCCCAGTGCCAACCCCCCAGAGCAGAGCAGCTCCATGTACTCAGCCGTGTTCCCTGATAGGACACTGCAAACCTGGTTCCCAGGAGCTCTGAGTTCAGATACAGGCCCTGCTGGTGGCCACCAGCAGGGTGACCCACTTAGAACCCAGGTAAGAGTCCCATTGGTCTCTTTGCAGGATCCGAGGGAGGATTCCTTCAGAAATGGGAGGGCCCCTCTCTCCTCCCTGGGCCCCCAAGGAGAGAGGCAGGCTTGGGCTTTATTTCAGGTGAGAGGGCAGAGAGCAGGGGTGCCACAGGAGAGGACCAGGACCATCTGACCCCAACAAGGACATTAGGGGGCAAGAAAAGGAGGTGTCCTGTGGACAGTGGGGCCAAGGAGGCCAGGGAGGACCCAGGTCTGAGACCTCCCCCCCCCCCCCAGGAGAGGAGCCTAGCCTGGCCAGGCCATTGTGAGTATTCACCCCGTCCCTTCTGCTGGAGGGTGCAGCCACATGCACAGCTGCTCCGGAAAGCTGGTCCCAGCATAAAGGGACTGCTGCGCACACACCAGCAACCCCACTCCGGGCACTGTGGAAGTGAAAGCATTTCCCACAGTGCCACATGAGGGTGTTCCTTGCAGCTGTGTTCACAGCTCCCTCTGGACTGGCAACAGCCCCTTCAGCGGGATGTAGCAGCCGGGGGTGAGGTGCATGGCAGCTGGAAGATGCTGCGGGGGTGAGCATGGTCTGCACCTTTGTTGGGGTGTGGGTGTTACAGGGTACACACAGATGTGTCCACGTCCCCAGGCTCACTGAATATCTGTGCGTGCCAATTTAAAAGAGAAAAACTCGGCAGAGCACCAGGACTGGGGCTCCAGAGACCCCACTGGTCACCACGGCCACTGGTCCTGTCCTCAGGCCTTGGTGTCCTCTTGTGTGGAGGTGGAGAAGGTAGGTGAGTCCTAGGACTCTAAGACAAGCTGACTGTCCCCAGCAGAATGGGAGCAAAGACTGGTTCCCCCTCCCCCCGCCCCACCTGGGCTCCTGGGGAAGTGGGTGCCCAACAGACAGGCACCCTGGCCACTCTCCATGGGCATGGCCGGAGGCTGGGGGTGCAATGTGCCCCGGGATCAGGTAGAGTACCCCCCAAATCGGGGCGGGGGAGCCACAGAGCCAGGCCCAGGCATGGACGGGGCTGGGGGTGCAAGGGGACTCTTCCCAGAGTGCAGACTCCTGAAACGCACTGGCAGTCTGCACCCCCATGCATGCCAGACAGCAGGTGCACAGGCAGACACTTGCCAGCGGAAACCCAAATCCAAGAGCTTTGGGCCTGCAGTCTGTAGGTGTGGCACTGCCCTGTGTCACCCACCCTGGCCTCCTGCCAAAAAGGGCCCCTGGGCCAGAAGCAGGGAACCTGTTAGCAGGTTCTTGGGCCGCACCCAGCCCTGCAGAGATGGTTAACCTTGCGTCATGTTGACCAGGCTGAGGGCTGCCTGGATGGCCAGGAACGTGTCATTCTTGGGTGTGTGTCTGTGAGGGCATTCCAGAGACAGGAGCATCAGAAACTGTGGACTGAGCAAAGATTGTCCTCACCAAAGCACGTGGGTTTCCTCCAACACTCCGGGTTTGGATAGAATGAAAGGCAGAGGAAGGGGAATTCTTTTGCTGCCTGAGCGACACCTCCTTCATCTCCTGCCCCCAGACACCAGTGCCCCTGGTTCTCAGCGATTACAATGACACCAGGCTCTCTGGGGTCTCCAGCTTGTGGATAGCGGAGTCTTGGAATTCCCGGGCTCCGGAACCATGGGAGTGAATCCCCATAATAAATCTTGTCTCATCTAGATCTCTGCATGTCCCTATGGTTCCCCTTCTCCGCAGAACCCAGACCGATACATCCGTGGGACCTGGAGGTCCAGCCATGCCCCAAGTGGTTCAGATGAACTGCAGCCTGGGGTGCACGTGTCCACACAGCCTGGCAACAAAACTGACCCCCTGCTAGCTCCCGGTTTCCTCTCCAGCTGGCGGGAGGCATGCTTTTACCTGGTGGATCTAAAATCTTCTGGCTCCTGGGTGGCTCAGTCGGTTAAGTGTCTGACTCTTGATTTCGGCTCAGGTCATGATCTCACCATTCGTGAGGTCAAGCCCTGTGTCAGGCTCTGTGCAGACCACATGGAACCTGCTGGGGATTCTCTCTCCCCCACTCTCTCTGCCCCTCCCCTGCTTGTGCTCTGTCCCTCTCTCTCTCTCAGAATAAATCAACTTTAAAAAAAGGAAGCACTAAGTCCTTCTGGCTACAGATTCAGCTGTGCGATCCAGCAAATACACCCATTGCTGGCTGGGGTGGGGGCTAGGGCCAGGTCAACCACAGAGACCCCATTCTAACTACCATGAGGGAGTGGCGCAGGTGGTGGGGCTGATACTGGAACAGGTAGACTACTTGCCACCGTCTCATGAGCGGAAGGGCCATCTGAGACCCGCAGATGTTGGGGGCCACCGTCAGTCTAGAGTGGGGAGGCTGTGTGTGCCGGGGCCGCCCCCTGACAGCCTGGTGAAATGGGCCCTGTGTCAGAATGAGGTTTGATCAGTGCCTAGAATAAATGATGCACCATTTCAAAAGGAACAGATCCAGTTACTGAAAGCTGACAAACATCTGGGGCACGTGACTTTAGGGGTGAGGATTGTATGGACAGGACGCCAGATCCCAAAATGCAGTAAGGGTGGTCAGAACCTTCCAGACCAACCTCCCAGACCCAACACCTGCAGGGGGTCCTGCTGGCTGCATTCCAGCTGCACCCCCAGAAAGCCAGGAGTCACGACAGTGAAGGGCCTCATGGAAGGGGCATGGCATGCAGGACTGCTGTGCCTGGTGGCCTCGGTTAGCAGCACCAGGTGCAGCTGACGCCCTCCCTGGCTTCAGTGGTGTGGGAGCAGAAACATTCCCCCTGCTCCTGCAACAGCTACAATGTGACATCAAAGTATCTGAGGTTTCTGTGGCAAGTCCTGTGCGCACTGCTGTTTGGGAGTGATGCCCACATTCAAAAGGGCAGGAGATGCGAAATGTCAAGCAGAGGGTCCTAAGGGTACCCCCCCACCCCCTGTGGTGTCTGCTGAGCAGGGCTGAGAACCAGGCTGGAAACAGCCCTGCCCGGTGGAGCTGGCCTGCCAGGGAGAACCAACCACCCCAGCACAGAAGGGAGCACGGCCCCGGGCCAGGAGCGGTTCCAGTCTGTCTCAGGAATGGCAAGGAGCCTCAGGGGCAGGGCTGGGGTGAGGGTTCAACAGTAGGGGTGCAGGGCAAGGAGGGGCTGACATAAGATGAGGAATCTGAGGCAGGAGCAGCTATGGGGAGGATGAGGACGTTCAAAGGCCCTGAGGTAACACAGGACTCTCATGTGAGTGGAGCTGCTCTGTGGCCATGACCTTCTGGGATGACCAAAGAGGTAAGAGTCAAGGCCTGGTTGGCTGCAGCCCCGGCCCAGGCCCAGCCCCAGGCCCAGGCCAAGGGGCAGGGCAGCCCTGGAGTGGGGGGGAAATGAGGTGTGGATGTGAGGGCTGGGCCCACATGGTCAACCTTCAGGCTGCACCAGGAAGGACATGCAGAAGGGTGGGCTCTTGCAGAAGGGTACGGGCGCTCTCCGTACCCACTTGTCTGGATAGGTTTTGGGGTCCTCTCTGGGTCCAGACACAGGCAACACCAGGGCCCCTCTCCGCATGCTGTCCAGAGAACTCTTAGAGGGGATATGCATGTTGCTGTGGAGGAACCCAGGATAACTAGAGAGCAGCACAGAGGCAGTGAAGCACCTGTGTCGTGAGAGGCAGTGTGGGGTCGGCCGCAGGCTTGCTGGAGGCCAAGCTCCTCGGGCCCCAGTCGCAGCCTCATGACCTGCAGTTGGGCTTAAGCCTCCCTGAGCAGACTCAGCCTGCCGCGAACACTGCCCACTTCTCAGGGGCCGCAAACAGAGCTGTGTGAGGTGCCTGCCAGGCTGGGGGTCCTGGAGGGTGTGAACATCTGCACTCCCTGTCTTTCCTGCTCTTGCCCCTTTGCTCCATCCAGTCCTTGGTCTCCTGCCTGGGGTGGGGGTGGGGGTTCCTGTTTAGCATCCTGGCGTCTGACCTGGTCCTGGGTCTGGGAACCCCCAGAGGAGAGGAGCTCGACCCCAAACCCCAGCCAGCCCCCACACCTCAGGTCTGGCTGAAAGTGAGAATGTGGGCTGCGGGACCCTGTAGACAGCTCACCTCGCCCCCTCCTGGCTGAAGTTGGGCAGGCGCCCTGCTCCATCCCTCCATCCCTATCCCCGGACTCCAGGGAGGAGGGTCAGGGAGGCCCCAAGTAACCCTAGGTAACCTCGGGTGAGCAGCTGGGCCTCAGTTTCCCCAGGTAACCACCTGGCACTTCCTCATTCCCTGCCAGGGGCAGGGATCCTTCCCCTGCTGTGCCTGCATGGGGCCCCCATAAATGTGTGGCTTGGCCTGCAGATGGTCCCTTTCCTCAGGAGAGGACACACCAGGTGGATGGAATCAAGAGGGAAAGTGAATGCCTTTACCTAGAGGTGGATACACAGGAATTAATCTTCCTAAAACTGTGCATGTATCTTTCATGCCTATATATTTTTTCACAGCTTAAATTTCAAAGGAAGCTTCAGAAGACGTTTGGTGGGAGATTGGCTCTCTGGGGGTGGGGAGCCAGCACCAGCAGAAGGTTTTGTGTCACTCTCTAGAGATACAGACTCCTGAGGGTAACTTTGCCTGAGCATTTGTGGCATGTTTAGGGCAGGAGAGACCCCCAGACAACCCAAGCAGATCCATGGAGGTCGCATTTGAGCTGGGAGCCTCAGGCAGAGGAGGGAGGATGATAGCACTGGGGGCAGATGCTGCGGTGCAGATCACAGACTGCTTCATCCATAAGGGGTGAGGTCTGGGGGAGGCTGGGACTGCCAGGTGGGACCTGCAAGGCCTGGCTCACAGGGCCATCAGCCTCTCAGAAGATGGGTTTGTCATTGTTTGGGGCTGGAGGGCAGCTGAGGAGGACTGGGGCAGCCCCCCAGCTTGGAGCAGACGGGGGAGGGAGGCAGAGAGGAGCAGGAGGCTGCTCGACAGGCAGCAAAATACCTCATTCCCTTCTCTGACAGGTGATGGCCCTGCTTTGTGCCCTCTACAACACACGGGTCTGGAGAACCCCTCCAACAATCGTAACAACCCTCTCGAGTGGGAGACCCCTCAAACCAGCACGAGGGGCGGGGGGAAGGAGCCCAGGTGGCAGAAAGGAGGGGAACCGGGGTTGGCAGGAGGCCAGAGTAAGCTTCCACGTGGGGCCCACAGCCAAGCCCTGAGCCTGGAGACTATGGAGAAGGGAGGCGACTGTCCGCGTCTCCCTTCTGATCCGCCCAAGGTTTCCCGGAGAAGGGGTCTCCACCTTCCAGTTTCCTGGGTCTGGGCTCCTGACCACCCCAGAGCAGCACTGTCCCCTGCTTGGCTTGGTTCCTGCTCAACCTGTCCAACTGGAAGGCTTCTTCATGTGATCTGCAGCATGCTTCCCCGGGGGCGCTCTTCCGGGCACGCGCGCGGCTGCTTGGGTCACTCCAGGACCCGGACCACCTACTGGTGGCCACCATTACCACACCGGGGGTTGGCGCCCGGGGAAAGGGACCGCAGCCCGCTGCCCGCTGGTCCGCTGGGACCTGCCTGGCCGGGGAGGAAACAGGAACCCTCTCTTGCACCCGGGCGCCGCCTCTCCCGGGGCCGCAATCCCCTCTTCGTCTCAGTCTCCCCATCTACAAAATGGACCGGTGGGTTCTACCTGGCACCTCCCCTAAGAAGCGCGACAGAGGCGCGGACTGACTCCGCCCCGAGTCGGGGAAGCGAGTGCGCAAGCGCAGAGGCGGGAGGGGCGCGGCCCGGGGCGGGGCGGAGTCCTTGTCCCGGCACTCCCGCCCCCAGCCAGGAGTCTGCGCGTGCGTGCTGCAGCAGGGGTGGGCGGGGCCGCGGGCAGACCCGCCTCGTTCCCCAGCGTTCCCCGCGGCAGCAGGCACTGACGTGGCCGCCGTCAGAGCCGCCATCTTGTGGGAGCGAAACCAACGCCTGGCTCGGAGCAGTAGCCTCGCCGCGGCCGCCGAGGGTGAGGCGGCGGGCCGGGGGCCAGGGGCCGGGTGGCGGGGGCCTGCCAGGGCTACGCACGCACTGCCCACTGCCGCGGCGGAAGGGTGTTGAGGGCTGTGGTGAGGACAGGCCGGGAGGGGGCCGAGGTGAGGCTGGGGCGGTGAGGCCCGAGGCCGGGCCGGGGACCGGGGGCCGGCGCGGAGGGCCGGGCCGGGGGTCGAGTGTGGGGAGGGTGTCGAGTCGAGGCCGAGGTCGAGGTTGGGATGAAGATCGAGGCGGGGCGGGCGCAGAGGGCTGGGCTGGGGGTCAAGTTGAGGCCGGGTGGAGGCGGGGGGCGCCGCTACCGGGATCGGGGTCGAGGCGCGGGGGGGTGGGGCGCGGGCTGCGCCGGGGGCCAGGAGTCCCGGGGACGGAGGCCGGGGCAGGGGTCAGTCGCACCGCGGGGCCCCCGAGCCTCCGCCGTGGTTCTCGCGCCCCCCGGAGCCGCCGGGGTGCACGCCCGGAAGTCCGGCCCAGGCCGCGGGCTCCCCAGGAAGCGGTGCTTCCTGCTCCGCCTGCTCCGCCTCCCGGCTCGGGGTCTCGAGGACCAGGAAACTGGAGCCCGCGGCCCGGGACGCCGCCAAGGTCACGCGACGGCCAGGGTTTGAGCCCTGTTCCTGTTGGCTGGCAGGACGGGGGCGGGGCTGCGGGGCGAGGTCCCGGGGTCTGAGTGCTGGGCACTTGCTGCCAGCGGAGGATCCGGGCGCTCGGCGGGCGCCTCCGCGTCTGTGCGGGGCCCCTTTACCAAAACTTGCTGCAAGCCAGGGCCTACTTCCTGGTCGCGGCTGGCGGAGATGAGAACACTCTTCCTTCCTAGTTGGCGCCTGTGGACGGGCCGTCGGGGGCGAGCTGCCTCCGCGGCCCTGCGTTTACTTGTTGCACAGTCGGGGTGGGTCTGGGCGTGGGAGACGGTAGCTTGCTTGTCAGTGCCGAGTCCCGGAGCCGTGCGGCGGCCCGCTCTCCCGTTTTCCCCAGTCACCGAGTAGTTGTGTGCTGGTCGGTCCCGCAGGACTGCAGCAGCGCCCGTGGCGAGAGGAGAGGGTCCCGGAAGTGGGTGCTGCCGCTCGGGTGTCCCGGTAGGCTTGTTTCAGAACTAGTGAGCGAGTGGTCAGCACTCCTCTGTGTGCCCGCCGTCTGCATGGTCGGACCTGCGTTTCCAGCGGTGCGTGCGTGTGCGTGTGTGCGAGACGCCGGGCCACGTCGTGGCTCCGCTGACACTGGCCAGGTGTGTGCAGTTTTCAGCAGCCACATGAGTGGCCACAAGTGCAAGCGCTGTTCGCAGAGGGGTCTGCATGGAAGGAATGGAGTGTGTGTGTGTGTGTGTGTGTGTGTGTGTGTGTGTACACGTACCCCACGTCCGGCCATTTCCGACGCAGAACTGGTCTGGTTGCTGGGATGAGCGCATATGTCTCTGTCTCCAGGAGGCCCCTGGCAGGAGTGTATGTGTATGAGCCCCAAGTCTGGAGGTGTCCAAGCACAGAGCTGGTTTGGTTGCTGGGTGAGTGCACACGTCCCTGTCTTCAGGAGGCCACCTGGCAGGAGTGTGTGTGTATGAACCCCATGTCTGGTCGTGTCCAAGTGCAGAGCTGGTCTGTCATTGCTGGGTGAGCGCACATGTCTCCGTCTCCAGGAGGCCCCTGGCGGAGTGTATGTGTATGAGCCCCAAGTCTGGTGGTGTCCAAGTGCAGAGCTGGTCCGTGGTTGCTGGGTGAGCGCACAGGTCCCTGTCTCCAGGAGGCCCCCCTGGCAGGAGTGTGTGTGTGTGTGTGTATATGAGCCCATGTCTGGTCGTGTCCAAGCACAGAGCTGGTTTGGTTGCTGGGAGAGTGCACAGGTTCCTGTCTCCAGGAGGCCCCCTGGCAGGAGTGTGTGTGGCTGAGCACAGAGGTCCCTGTCTCCAGGAGGCCCCCTGGCATGGTCCCTGTCTGCAGACACAAGACTGGAAATGTCTGGCTTGGCAAACGGCTAACTTACGTGCTGAGCAATCAGCTTCTAAGGAAAGTGCAGAAGGGGAAGCTGGTTCTGGCCCCTCATGGTTCTGCTTTGTAGGTCATGTGGTCTGGTTACTTGCTTTGTGTCATGGACAACTCAAGAGGACACTTGCACTGCACTTCCCTGTCCCGTGGGCTCCGGTAAAGTCAGTGTGAGCTATGAGCTGCGGAGGTGATGTCACAGTCACATGGAAACCCCTGTGCTCATTGGAGAGCCTGGAGGCCGGGTCTCAGGGTTCCTAAAATGAGAGAGTTGAGCTGTGCTCTCTGCTCCTCATTGGTGTGGCAGTGTCCAGTCTTTTAGAAGCGATTTTGACCTGGGAGAGGGTTGGCCGGAACCCTGCCTGCTGGCAAAGGACGGCTTTGCCGAGTTTATGAGTGTGTGGGGGAAGGGGGTAATTCCAGGTCACAGTGTAACCGCTAGGGTGCTTGTTCTGGTGATTATTAGGCACTCTTGAAAGCATAGGTGTGTGACAGTTATGGCATTGCAGCTTTATGGCTTTGTCACTGTTCAGGAAGGTGGTCCACACTTGGAGGGGTCAGGTGGCCTGATTAGTGGAAAGCAATCCAAGCTCCTGATTCCTAGGAGTCCCTCAGCAACCCCCTCTCCCCCCACCCCCCACCTCCTCAGCTTCCTTCCAGGAGTTGGAAGCAGTGGCAGAGCTGACTGATGCGGGGACGTGCCACCCTCCACTGGGTCCCCATGGACCCCTATTTCCTGGTTTCTGCACACCGTGGCCACCAGAGCTTGGCATCCTGTCATCAGCAGCCGTGACTAAAGTCGGGAAGCAACCACAAAAACATAAAAGGCAGGGAGATGTTACAGATGTGGGAGTGATTCTGTTCAGAAGGCCGACTTTTCTGTATCTCTTGAGGCCACAGAGGTGACCCTTAGTGCGTACCAAAAATTACTGGATGCCCAGTTATGATCCACACACGGTTCTAGAAGTTGGAAGTGCATGGTAGATTTGGGAAACACTAACTAGCGTTAAGCAGAATTCAATAAGCTTTGCTCCTTGAAGGGGTGCCAGAAAGGGTTCTAAGAGGCACTTCATCTGGCAAATACCTGATGCTTTTTGGTTTGTGTTACGTAGGAAATCAGTTTTGTGGAGTCGTACATGGAAGCTAAACAGGAAGCTTGGGGGTTCTGGTTCTCTAAGGTCCTGAAAACTTTACTGTGAAGTGTCAGTGTCCCATCGGTATGACTTCAGCCAGTGGCCAAGGAAACAATTTCAGGATTCCGTCTGGTCTCCTTCGTGAAGAGTGGGAATGAAGGGTGAGTTAGACGTGCCAGCGTTTTGATCACTGGATCCAAAACAAAGGCTGTCTCAAACATTGCTGTCAACAGTGTTATCCTGTGAATTTTCCTGTCATCTGTAGGTGAGCACGGGGTTCCTAATTAACTGAATCCATTAATTTATACTTAAAATACTGTCTGTTGTGTTGATTTTGGTGGTGAAACTTGGCTGAAGATATTTACAGTTTTCAGTGTTTTTGTCTGTCAAAGTGATGGGAGACTGCCAGTTCCTGGGGAGACGGACGAAAAGGCACTAAGTCCCCGTTGCTGGTACCTGAGGGCAGGTCCCAGGCAGTCAACAGTGACTTTCAGTCTTAGTTCCTTCCCTGAAATGTCCAGGACGGTCATATTGCTCCAGTGTGGAGTTCATTGTTGACTGGATGGCTTCTTCCCCACAAACTCATTTTTAGGAGAAGTGTATGTGTAGATGTGTGTGATTAATTTCTGCGCCCTGATAGATGTGCTTTTACAGTTTTTCCTCCTGTCCCTGACGGTCAGTCTCGGATGCCCAGGGAAGTGTGCCTCAGAGGAGGGAACGGGTGGATGTGTGGTGCTGGGGCAGTGAGCAGAATGGGGTGCAGGGTCCTGCGGGTCTGGTAACAGAAAGCCTCTCCCAGGCAGGGGCACGTGGCTGTTTGGAGAACTGTCAGGAGCAGGTGAGGAGGGCAGGGGGGCCTGGAGAGACCTGCTGCAGGCCAGTGGTCCTCATCCCCAGAAAGAGTATGTTCCATGTGCCCTCAGGTCATAAAAAGTCTGATTTCTGGGACACCTGGGTGTCTCAGTTGGTTAAGTTTCTGACTTTGGCTCAGGTCATGATCTTGTGGGTTCGTGTGTTCAAGCCCCACGTTAGGCTCTGTGCTGACAGCTCAGAGCCTGGAGCCTGCTTCAGATTCTGTGTCTCCCTCTCTCTCTGCCTCTCTGTCTGTCTGTCTCTCTCTCAAGAATAAATAAACATTAAAAAAAATTAAAAAAAAAAAGTGATTTCCTACACTCCATCGTGGTTTGTGTACCAAACCACTTTTTCTTTTTTGTACGCAGCCTTAATAGATGTTCTGAATTTTCCAGGAATGTAACTACCTTGTAAATCAAGGGAGATTGCATTCTGTTCTCTGTGGTACCTTCTCAAGAGCTGCCCTCTGTTTCCAGGAGAAAATGGCCTGTGTGGTGGATGCAGCCGCCCTGTGTATGGGAAGTGAGCGTGTGGGTCTGCAGTGGTCCCTGGTCCCTGGTCCCTGGTGGGTGGTTCCTCGGAGCTTCCTGTGTGGGGGCTCACACTCGCCAGCAACTCACTGTCCTGTGACTTCCCTGTGATGAGCAGATGGAGCTGCAGGACGGGACGTACCCCAGCTGTGCCGGCTGCCAGCTTCCTCTTGGGATGGTGGGGTGGCACTGTGAAGCTCCACGGGCGTGTCGGCTCCGACCCTTGTGAGGACCCTTCCTGGCGGGTGGTGTGCAGGCATCTGACTTTGCCTAGTGGGCCCCTGCTGGTGCCAGAGGGGAGATAAGGATACCAGGGCACAGGCAGGTACCGGGGGTGGGGGGGCTGCCTTTCAGAGGGTGAGGCAGGCAGATCTGGGAACGAGGGGGATAGAGAGGAGGTTCTTGGTTAATGTTGGGGGTTTGGTGTTGGTGGAGACCTGTGGGGAGGAGTAGAGATGGGGTCCTGTGGAGGGTGGCACCAGAGTGTGAATGCAGGGTGCTGACCTGGTCCGGCCTAGGGGTCGGTGGGGACCCTCGAGAGGCTTCAGGTGGAGAATGGTGTGATTAGGCATGTGAACCAGAGTCATCCCCCACCCCCCACCAGGGCTGCCTGAGGTTGCAGACAGGGTCGGAGGAGTGGTTCTCAGAGCTGTCCGGTGCTGGGAGTCCCGGAGGAGGGCCCGCCCCACCCCCAAGCTTCCACCAGAAGAGGTGGGGCTGCGGGTTTTTAATTTTGTTCTCAGTAATGGTCCCTCCAAGTCCCTTGAAGACCCAGACCGAGGGTTGAGGATTGGCCCCTGTGTGAGAGAGCTTCAGGACCTCCTGCCACCCTGGGTGGTTTGCAGGAGGGCTTGCTCCTACCTCCCCGTCCTTGGAGGGTGTGGACGGGGGTCTCTGGCCCCTTGGAGTCCATGTGGTAGGAGAAGGTGCAGCAACTGGCCGCAGCACGTTTGTGGGGGACCCCACCGAGAGAGATACCCCTGACAGTCTGTTCACTGTGCACGTGCTGGCACTCCTCACCCTTCTGCCCCACTCGTGTCCTGCTCGCCCTCCGTGTGTGAGTGTGCTGAGCTTGGAGCCAAAGGGCTGCTTCCTGCGGATGGTGGAGTAACAGACTGAGCGGGCACCTCCGTGGAGAAGGTGCTGGGGGTGTGGCCAGGGTGGGGCCCCAGGGTCTCTGGACACATTCCCCTGTGTTCCCCTGCAGCTGGTCCAGGCTTGCGCGGATCGGTAAGGTCGGTGGTAGGACCCTTCTCAGGCTGATAGGTGCTGTACAGCTGCCATGGTTTCTCAGATGCTGCTTTGCCTTGTGCTCACAGATTACTTGAAATTCCCCGTTTTCGGCTCAATTTGTTGTGCATTTCAGTGTTGTCAGTTGATGCAAATTTGCTTTTTTGATCTTCAGTTTTTTTCAGTAACAAGTCTTTCAGACTTGACTGCATTTGGGGTCAGAGAGGGTATCTGTGCCCTTAGGTGTAAGCCAGAGTAGAATGGGAGGCCAAGTGTCCATCCTATGGGCTAGAATACTGTGGGACCTTCATGACTGCAGGAGCCAGAAGTGGAAGGCCTCGTGGCCAGCAACCAATCAGGAATAAGAAAATACTGTGGAGCGGTCCGCGTCTGCCATCAGGACAGATGCAGAGAGCTGAGGGGCTCTTCCACACAGCAGCATCCTGGCCAGGCTCAACTTGTGTGTCTCCTTCTCTCGGGTTGGAGACCATGTGCCACGTATGTCCAGGGTCCTGCGTGGACCGTGTATGATCCGTCCTTGTTGTCTAGTTGGAAAGTGTGACACTGCGTGGACTGTGTCTTGTTGGTCCTTGTCTAGTTGGAGACACATGTGACATTTGTATTCATTGGTCTTCTGTAGAAGGGTATTGGTTACATTGGGCTAGCCTATGTAGGATTTTTTTCAATATATATAAATTTTTTAACACTTAATTATTTTTGAGAGAGACTGTGAGCGGAGGAGAGACAGAGAGGGAGACCCAGAATCCGTGGCAGGTTCCAGGCCCTGAGCTATCAGCACAGAGCCCAACGTGGGGCTCGAACCCACGAGCTCTGAGATCATGACCTGAGCTGAAGTCAGTGTCAGACAGATGCTCCACCCACCAAGCCGCTCAGCACCCCTTAGGATTTTGCTCCATTGTATACATTTCAGAAGAACAGAAGTTTGGTGAAGTGTTTAGAGAGTAGTTATGTTACAAAACAGTAAGTAAAAGTGTAAGACTGAATAAGGGGGAACTAGGAACCGTAAACATGTTCTTCTGTTCAGTGCCTTGTTTTTTGTAGCTGGTGGTGAGCAGGGTTCGTTGCATGTGGTTAGACTGTCCCACCGGTGCCTGTTCTGGTGGACAGTGGACAGTGGCCCTTGGGTATTCACATTGCTGTGTTACTGTTGATAGGAGCTGCAAGTGATGAGGAAACTCATTTCTGGGTGTTACATTTCACATTGAATCAGAAGCTGGCAAAGAGCCAGCTAAATTGAATCTCAGTAGTGTTGTGCCCTTGGAGTCAGACCTGCCAGGTCCTGCCCCCACCGTCAGCCACCATAGGCTGAGTGTGAAGTGAGGGGTGGGGGTGGGGGCTGGGATCACTGCACAGGGGCCAGCCCTTGGGCCTGACTGGGTCCCGTAAAACACCCTGAAGGTTTGTGCCGGAAGGCCCGATGGCAGTCCTTAGGCAGTTCCTCATCAGAACTGGCCTTGGGGTGCTGGTCAGAATGATCTGGTTCTGCAGTGTGTGTTTCATATGGAAAGTTCCTAGTGGTACAGGGTGGGGGCAGGGGGGGTTGGGGAGCTGGGTGAAGAAGAAGGTACACATGTCTTGGGATGTGGTGGTGGGGAGCTGGGTGAAGGTGGAAGATAGACATGTCCTGGGATGTGGTGGGGGAGGGGGAGCTGAGTGAAGGTGAAAAGAGACATGTCCTGGGACGTGGGGGGCAGTGTGTTGACCCATTGACAGTACTGGATGGTGTTAGAAACCTTGGAAATTCTCACAGGAGAGTAACATGGAACTGTGTGAGGTGGTGGGTGTTAGCTAGAGTTGTGAACACGTAATTACAGGGAGACACCTTGTTGCATACCTGAAACTAATACAAGGTATAGGTCAGTCATAGGAATAAAACTGATGGAAATAAGAGAGATCAGTCCACTTAGGTGCCTTGGGTGTGCCGGGCTGTGTAGTGTCCCCTCTGGCTGTGTGGATTCCTGTGTGTCACACTGCGTTAGGGCTCTGTGGTGTATCTGCCCAGCACTAGTACTGGCACGTTCAGTTTTCCTGGTCCACTGGTGTTTACAAACTAGGTACACTAGGTAATACACTGTGCTGTAGAAGAAGCCCTAGGCTACAGAATGACATGTTGTGCTGATGGGCAGGGTGATGGCCTGAGGTTTTATTTGTTTAGCTGAGGCCCTGGAGTCCAAAGCTGGTGTGCAGAAAGCAGTTTGCAAGAAATTACATGTGATCATATGGCCTACAAAAGTAGAGGGCCCCTTTTATTTATGTATGTATTTTTATTTAATTTTTTAAGAGAGCGCGAGCAGGGAAAGGGGCAGAGGGAGACAGAATCTCATGCGGGCTCCACGCTGAGTATGGACGCAGGGCTCTATCCCATGATCCTGGGATCAAGACCTGAGCTGAATCAAGAGTAGGACGCTCAGTGGATTGAGCCACCCAGGAGCCCTGAGCCATTTTACACTTAGGATCTATATGTCAGGGATGGATGGGGCTTTGAGTGATTGATAACCTGTGCACATAGGTGGCTGCTGTGTCAGGGATGGATGGGGCTTGAGTGATTGACGACTGGTGCACATAGGGGGCTGCTACAAAGCAGTTGCTCATTCATGAGACCCTTAAAAAACGGTTCCTAGTGCATATGAGCTCTGGAAAAATCAAAACGAGGGTATGAACTGTGAGGCGGAACATGTTACTGTATGTAAGTTGAGTCCAATAAACTTGACTTGTAAGAAGTGGGGGGGGGCACCTGGGGGGCTCAGCCAGTTAAGTGTCTGACTTCAGCTCAGGTCATGATCTTACCATTGGTGAGTTTGAGCCCTGTGTTGGGCTCTGTGCTGACAGCTCAGAGCCTGGAGCCTGCTTTGGATTCTGTGTTTCCCTCTCTCTCTGCCCATCCCCTGCTCGTGCTCTGTGTCTCTCTTTCTCTCTCTTAAAAAATGAATAAAAAAGGTTAAAAAAATTAAAAAATAAGGCTGAAAGATGAAGAGCTGAGAGGTCACCCAGCTTTTCACTCATGTAGGGAGCTCAAACATCTGAGCTCCCCTTTATGGAGGAGGCCGAGTGGTGCATCGTGTCCGCAGTGCAGAATGGAGCCCAAACCCCAATGTGTTTGTCTCCCTGGGTCAAATCAAGCTCCAGGTTGGTGGTTGCCTCTTGGCCATGATGGCAAACTGCTCAGGTCATCTTGGTCTTCGCTGGTAGAGATTCTGCTGAGTCGATGATTTCAGAGAAGGTGACAGACTTTGTTCCTTGCTTACTCTGAAACCTCAGAGGCCTGTCAGAGGAGAGGCTGGGGTTGCAGGCGGAAGTCACAGTAAGTTTTTTCTCTTTGGCAGCTAAACCAGTCATGTTGGATTCATTTATTGGAGCGGAACGGGCGTAAACTCACAAAGCTACATTTCTTTCTGGCTGGACTGGCTTCCCCACGGAGGCCCCATCGCTGGCCTTGACCCGTAGCCACATAGACCTCTTTATCCGAGAACGTGGGCTGCCAAGGTCTTTGCTTTACGTTGTTTCTGGTCCTAACAGAGGGAAAACTTGTTCCCTCGAGGCTGTGGGGCTGGAGGGAGCCCTTCTGAGAAAGTCTGTGTTTTCATTGCTCACTGATGCAGAGGGTCATCATCGTAAGCAGGAAAGATGGATTTTAATTTGAGCTTAAGGGATTCTGGTGGAAGAGGGTGTGACATAGGCCACAGGATGGCTCCGAGGTCCACCTTTCTCCTGAGGTCCACCTTTCTCCTGTGGCAGATCCTCTGTTAGGTCTTGACATTTTGCAAAACAGTAAATGTGCTGGGGTAGGCCAGGAGCCAGCAGGGTCGTGGGCCAGGTGCAGGTGTAGACGCTTCTCGGCTGGGGGAGACCAAGTGCCCGTGTGGTAGTGTCTTGCACCCGAGACTGCACGCTCACCTCGTCAGTCCCCTTGGGGCTCCAGAGTTTGATGTGTTGAAGAACCACAGGGGAAGGACCCAGACCACATTGGTAACGAGGGCTCAGCAGAGCCGAGCAGGCCAGGGGCAGTGTGTGGGCAAGTGGGGACTTGGGGGCTGGTGGCAGCACGCTGGGGGGAGGAGGCTAACAGGCAGTTTTACCCTGAGATGGTCCGCCTGCCCACGTGGGGGCTGGGGAGAGTGCAAGTGACATTTTTACCCCTCGGTCCCCAGGACTCTGTGATCATGGTAAGGACAAGATTACATTAGTGCTAAGACAAGTGGAGATAGCCCGCCCCCTCCTGTCTCCCCGAGATCACCCCTGTCGTGGCTCCACTGCAATGGCCACATCTCTAGATGAGCGTGCTGATGGCACCCCCTTGGGGGTCCGCTTGGACAGTGTGGGCTGGCCTCAGCCTCTGGATCACCCTCACCCCAGCAACAGGAAGAGTATGGCTGGGGGAGGGATCACCTGCTGCAGAGCCAGGTGGGGATGGCATATGTTTCAAGTGATCTCTTGTGTTCATTTTCATCCTCGGGCCTTCTGTACCTGTCATCAGTTTTTCCCTTGCCCTGGGATGGCCAGGCCCCACTGTAAAGCTATGCCTGTGGCATGTCCCCTTCTTGGAGTTCTGCCTCCCTCCTCCACCTCTTTGCAGGGACATGGCCCTTGTTCTGCCCTTCCCCTGCATCGCCACCTTGGCTGAGGGCACTGCTGTGTCACTGGGGTAGAGTGCTGGGACCCTTGGTGTTCTCAGACTGCATCTGTGTCCGTGTCTGTACCCCAGGCTCTTTTCAGGCTAGAGGTTTCTGTGCTCCTGCAGGGTGTCACAGCAGAATCTCCTCCCCACGCTTTCCTGTGTTGTTTTTTGAAGTTTCCATCAGTCAGATGGTAAATTTGTTTGTTTGGTTTAGAATTTCTGTCCTTTCCCCCTCATCCTGCAAGCCTTGGGAGCTGTTTTCAGTTCACAGCATAACCGTGGGGAAGGCACAGACTCCCTCAGGGCAGTGTCCCCACCTGGGGGACCCGCATTGATGTTGCAGCACCCAGGGCCCATCCTTTCGTGGGGAGGACAAGTATGGGATGACATGGACCCATCACGTGATGGCTGTCACCACCCGACAGCCCAGCCCCCCTGTGTCCCGAGTCATCCCTCCCTTCCCTAATCCCTGAAGCCACTGGAGGGATCCTTTTCCTGTCTTCGTGGTTTTCCTTTTCCAGAGAGCTGGGCACTTGGAGTCCCACAGTGCGCAGCTGTCTTGGATTGGCTGCTTCCACTTAGTGACATGTGGTTAAGCCATTTCTCTTTAGCGCTGAGTGATGTCGCTTGGTGTGGATGGACTGCAGTCTCTTCACCCGTCACCTCGTGGAGGACGTCTTGGTTCTTCCAAGTTTGGGTGGTTGTGGGTAAGCTGCCGTAAACATCCGTGTCCAGGATTTTGTGTAAAGGCCCAGAAGCTCGACTGCTGGGTCGCACCGTGCAACAATGTTTGTTTTTTTGAGAAACTATCAAACCCTTCCACGGTGACTGTGTGGTTTCAGGTCCCCACCAGCAAGGCAGAGTTCCTGTGACCCCCCCTCCATGCTATGCAGCTTGTGTGGGTGTGGGGGGTTTGGGTCCTTCTCATAGGTGTGTAGTGGGCAGCTGGGTGTTCTCGTTTGCATTTCCCGAAGACATACTGACTTGGAGATTTTTCTTGTGCTCATTTGCCATCTGTAGGTCTTCTGGGGGAGGGGTCTGTTAAGGTCATTGACCCATTTTAAAATTCTTACGTGCAGTTTCAGTCTGCTGGGTATCAAGTTCTAAGTGGGTTTTTTTTGGCATTTCTTAGATGGCAGTCCGTGATCAGGCGTGTCTCTTGCAAATATTCTGTCTGGTTGATCTTCCCGTTCTCTTGACCCTTGACCTGGTTGTTCCCGGATTGGGAGTTTGTAGCTTTCACAAAGTTCAGCTCATCAACTCTTCTATTGACCATGCCTTTGGTGTGGTATCTAAAAAGACATCCCCATAGCGAAAGTATCCTTTTTTTTTCCATCACGTGTGCACAGGTTTGTGTGTTTCACCTTGGCAGTCAGGTCTGCTGTGTTCTGACTCCCCATTCTTGTTTTGTGGGCACCGGGTCCCCACCTTGTTGGCTGCAGCCATGTGAGGGTTGGGGGTTCTGTTTGTTTATTCCTTTGAAATAGTCTTCTCTCTTCCTTCCCCCCAAATTCCTTCTTTTCTTTTGTTCTCTTCCATTGGTGGCTCTTAGAGGGAGACTTGCATGGCTGTTTGCGGTCATCCAGATGCAGGCAGCCGTGGGTCCTGGCTCGGCGGCCTGTGGGTGTCTGTCCTTGTGTGCAGCACAGTGTGCACCCACACCCTCCCGCCTGGACGTGGGTGGCAGAGTTCCTGGGTCTGTTGCTCCTGGAAGGTCCAGCCACATTCTCATTGCTCCCAGAACCTGTCTCCCCCTTTATCTGTTTGTCTTTGTTGCTTGGGCACCTATTCATTAGTGATTTCAACAGCGAGCCGAGTTTGAATGTGTGTGTTTGGTCCGTTCTGTGTTCCCAAAGGATTTGTCATCCTCTGTGTATATTAGGAGAATGGGCTGTCTGCAGAAAAGGAAGCATTACAGTAAAGGTCGTTTTAAATTTTAATTTTTTGAATAGGTAATAGCAGCAATAAACTGTCAAAAATGCACTGAGGCGCGGCGTCCAGCCGGCTCATTCACTGGAGCGTGAGACTTTTATCTTAGGGTTGTGAGGCCAGGCCCTACGTTGGGTGTAGAGATGACTTAAAAATAAAATCTTTGGGGCGCCTGGGTGGCGCAGTCGGTTAAGCGTCTGACTTCAGCCAGGTCATGATCTCACGGTCCGTGAGTTCGAGCCCCGCGTCAGGCTCTGGGCTGATGGCTCAGAGCCTGGAGCCTGTTTCTGATTCTGTGTCTCCCTCTCTCTCTGCCCCTCCCCCATTCATGCTCTGTCTCTCTCTGTCCCAAAAAATAAATAAACGTTGAAAAAAAATTTTTAAAAAATAAAAATTAAAAAATATATATATAATCTTTAACAACAGCAACAAGTGCACAGAAACCAGCTTGAAGGCCTGTGCTGGCATGCCCAGGCCCGTGGGAGCGTCAGGTTCACAGTGGGGTGGGTGATTTCCACCCAGTGCTGACTGGACTGGCACAGAACTGACAGGTGTCCTGGCGGTAAAGTGGGTGTGTTGGGTGCTGACCAGGAGTGGGAACGTGTGTGGTCTCAGCTGGTGACACAGGGCAGACCTGTACCCTCTGCAACTCCCGCAGACCATGGAGCTCCTGGCTGCTCCTGGGGGTGGGGGCCGGATGGCCAGGCTTCTTCCTGGCCTTGCGGGCACTCTGTGTAAAGGCTGCCCAGCGCCTGGGTGCTTGGCTTCCAGCTGTAAAGGCAGCCAGCCATAAACATCCAGATTCCCAAACAGTGTGCATTTGAGAAGGTGGCCAGCTCTTCTAGGTGCCTGTTTGGAAATGAAAGTGCCTGCCTATGGGGAGGTCAGGCCCTGGTGGCTCCTGTGCCCTGGGGGCTATGGGATGGAAGACCACTCCCTTGGGCCCAGTGTTTCTGCTCTGAACGAGGGGAGCCTGTGGCAAACGCAGTCCCTGATGCGGCCCATGGGGTCGCTCCCCCTGGGACTTCATGGCCTGTGTGCTGCCCAAGAGCCTAGATGCTGTCTGGCTCCGAATCCGGTCTGTGGGTGAGCGCTAAGCTCTGAGCACGTCACGTTGGTGTGGTTGGTTCTGGCCTGCGTCACTGCCGGGATGGTTGTTTCTGGCCCCTCTTGTTGCATGGTTGAGGAGCTTGCGTCCTGTGAAAGCCACAGCCATTCGGTGAACAGCATTCCCTCTGTGGGTTGTACATCAGTCTCTCTTCTGCTGCTTGGGAACCAGGTGTGGTCAGCTTCCACCCTGTGAGCTGTCAGAGGTCAGACCTGTCCTTCCGCCAGAGCGCCCCTGCGCTGCTGGCCCTGGGCAGCACAGAGACCCAGGGACCCCTGTCTCCACAGGTTTCTCTGGCCAGTGTTGCTCCCCCCAGTCTACAGCATGGGAAATATCTTCGCAAACCTCTTCAAGGGCCTTTTTGGCAAAAAAGAGATGCGCATTCTCATGGTGGGCCTGGATGCTGCAGGGAAGACCACCATCCTGTACAAACTGAAGCTGGGTGAGATTGTGACCACCATTCCCACCATAGGTGAGGAGACCGTGGGCAGGGGGCAGGGGGGTGCAGCAGGGTAAGGGCATGGGCCTCTCACTGCTTGGGGTGGCAGGCTGACCGGGGTCGTGGCCCCCACAGGCTTTAACGTGGAGACAGTGGAGTACAAGAACATCAGCTTCACCGTGTGGGATGTGGGCGGCCAGGACAAGATCCGGCCCCTGTGGCGCCACTACTTCCAGAACACACAAGGTGAGCGGAGGGGCTGTGGCCTGCGGGAGAGGCTGGGGCGCCATCGGCGCCCGTCCTGACGCCCACGGCTCCGCAGGCCTCATCTTCGTGGTGGACAGCAACGACAGAGAGCGCGTGAACGAGGCCCGTGAGGAGCTCATGAGGATGCTGGCGGAGGACGAGCTCAGGGATGCCGTCCTGCTGGTGTTCGCCAACAAGCAGGTATGCGCGCCCGTGGGCCCCGGCCATGTGGGGTGGGAGGTGGGAAGGGGTGGTCCCTGCTGCCCACTCACTGGAGGTCGTTGGCCTCTCCCACCACCAGGACCTCCCGAACGCCATGAATGCAGCCGAGATCACGGACAAGCTGGGCCTGCACTCGCTGCGCCACAGGAACTGGTACATTCAGGCCACCTGTGCCACCAGCGGGGACGGGCTCTATGAGGGACTGGACTGGCTGTCCAATCAGCTCCGGAACCAGAAGTGAGCCGCGTCCCCTCCCCCCCACTCCCTCCTTCCACCCTGCTTTACTCTCATGTGGTGTGAGTGCCAGAAGCTGTCTCCATGGTCGGTCACAGTGTGCTTCACCATGCTGTAAATGTGCAGACGCAGCCTGCAGCCGGGTTTTTATTTAATGTAAATAGTTTCTGTTCCCAACGAGGCAGTTTCTGGTACTCCTATGCAATATTACTCAGCTTTTTTTATTGTAAAAAGAATCAGCCCACTGTTCAGTACTGAGAAGGGATTTTAGGCTCACGGGGCCCCCAGGAGTTGCTGTCAGGGCCAGCCTGGCGCTCGCTTCTCCTATGGGCGTTAGGTCTGTGTTGGACTCGATTTTGGTGGTTGGTTTTTAACCCAAACTCAGTGCATTTTTAAAACAGATAAAAACACAAGGCAAGGAGAACACTTGAACACACGGAAGGGAGAAACGTGCCTGGTTAGGTTCTGCGGTAAAGGGCTGGCGTCTGGTCCACCGGTGATCCGTTTCCTGTCGGGAACGTGACGGGGCAGAGCCAGCCATGGTCTATCCTGCATGGTCACGACAGGGTCCCCGTGATTTGCTGTCTCCGGTGGTCCTGCCTCCCCTAGCGTTTGTCCTCGCACCTGTGCCCACATGGCCGCCCGGGGGGATGGGCTGGGGGCTGCGGCCACCACTCCCAGGGCCCTCAGGGGGACCCCCGGAGCCCCCGTCCACATGTGCTTTCACTCCCTCAGCCTGCAAGGGTCAGGTTTGCCACCGAAACAACGACGTCTACTTTTTTCTTTCGTATTTTGATAAACACTGAAGAAGCTGGAGCCGTTCAACTTTATCTTGGGGAAATCCTCAGAACTGGTTTATTTGGTGTCGTGGAACCTCTTACTGCTTTCAATACACAATTAGTAATCAACTGTTTTGTATACTTGTTTTCAGTTTTCATTTCGACAAACAAGCACTGTAATTATAGCTACTAGAATAAAGTCTCTTAACTAGTTCACGGCTCTCCAATGCTTGGTGCCACTAGCCACAGCTCATCTCTGGGAACAGGAGCAGGGCACCCAGGCCACTGGCTTCGTGGCAGGTGTGGACGTGGCCCAGTGCCCTGGCAGTGACTGCCTCATTGGCCTCCCTGCTGGCAGTGCCAGGCCATGATAGGGACAGCAGGGTCACTGCATGGGGACTTGGGGGGGGGGGGGGGGCTGCTCTAGCCCATATCACCTGACCTGTTGAGGGGATGGAGGGCAGGAAACCTTGGCCAAGCTCTGTGTTGCTGCCATGTAGGCCATCCTTGAATCCTGAGTGCCCGGACTCCCCAGCCGGCTGTGACTATGGACTGGCTGGAGTCCAGGCTCCCTTGCCCTGGGGATGCCCAGTCTGGCCCTTCCCCCCACTAACAGGTTGAAAAGCCAGGGCCAGGGTTAGACAGACATAATTTTCTTTAGTTTGATTAATTTTCAAATCCGAAGCAAAAGATGCATATGTCCTTATTAGGGATCCAGCCTGGGTCCTGTGCTCACTCTTCTGGGTTGTAAGAGGTCCCCTCCCTGCAGAGGAGGGGAGGCCTGGGGGAGGGAGCTAGTGTCCCACTTTGCCCCCCTCTCCAAGGAGTCCAGGGGGCAGGTCCCTTGGCACCTGGAGTGGGGTGGGGGAGACTCCAGGTGCAAGTCTTCAGCCTCATGATCTACATGTCCAGCCTGTCGCCCAGGGTGAGATGTGACCCAGGTCTCCTGGTACATCTGACATCACTGCCCAGGGACAGGCCCACCAGGGTCTCTGGCTGGTCTTACTGGAACCCAACACCGTCATGTTCTCCCCTGCCCCCTTCTACTGGAACATGTGACAACCTACCCTTGAGTGTGAAATACTTTCCCCTTAAAATAACTTTATTTAAGTACAAAGAGTGAATTAAAGAAAAATAGAAGTAGCTGTACTTGGCCACCCCAAAGCCGCACGGGGGCTCCCCAGGCTATGCCCCCTGCCCTCCCGCCAGGGGCTGTCTCTGGGGCCAGGGCCCCTGCAGGGGGGGCGGGGAGGGGGTCTGCTGGAGGCTGGAAACTGTCAGCAGGTCTGGCTTCAGTCACTGTGGTGGCCACGCCGCTGCCTCTTACAGCTGGGTGAGGAGGAGCTGGAGTCCGACTCGCGCCTGCGACGCCCGGGCCTGGGGAGACCCAGAAACCGAAACCCGGTGGGTGGGTGTGAGGCTGCCCTGCCTACCCCACCTGCCAGGCTGCCCCAAAGCAGAGGCACACCTACCCAGCAGGAGCTGGGGGCAGTGGGGAAGTCCCCCTGCTCCTGTGTGCCTTCTCTTTCTTCTTCTCTTTCTTGTGCTTCTTCTTTTTCTTCTTTTTTTTCTCTTTTCTGCTTTTCCTGTGGCCCTCGGGGCTGCAGGGAGGGGCAGGGCACACAGTGCTGGGCGGTGAGAGGGTCGCACCGGGTACCGACCACCCTCCTACCGCTAAGTAGCGGCAGGTACAGGCAGCTCGAGGGACAGTCCCTTGCGGCAAATGCCACTTGGCCCCCACCCCACCACGTATGCCCCGATAGGTGACAACCCCCACACCCCCTATGCAGGGCACCAGCAGAGCGCAGGGGCTCGCCCTTCCACCTGAGCGCCTCCCTCCAGAGACCCCAGCAGGCAATGGTGACCCAGGCCCCTGAGGGAAGAAGGGACAGAGCTGGGAAGGGCACTAACCCAAAGGCAGCCTGCAGCCGCGCCACTAAGAGAACCAGGAGTCATGTGCAGCCCCACCCTCTCCCTGGGAGCTGGGGGGCGGCCCTTACCCCGGCTCCGCCTTCTCGTCCTCAGACCTAGGCTTCTTCCTGGAGGAGGCCGGAGAGGACGCCAGCCGGCCACTGTCCACGCGATGGTGCTGCGGTGGGAGGCCACTTTGGGGGGGGGGGGGGCGTGGGAGGCGCCCCGGGATGCCAACGGGGAGGACCAGCTCCGGTTTCCCGGACCGGGGAACGGGAGTGCCCCACGAGCAGAGACGGCCAGCCCCTGACCCTGAACCGCGGGATCCCCGGGTGTTATGGGCACTTACCGTGAACACGGAGAGCCCCAGCTTGGCGGCCTCCTTGTCTTCTCGGGACAACGCCACTCGGCCTGCGGAGCCACTGCGGGAACGCGGGTGATAAGCCCCCCTGGTGAGAACGCCCCGGCCTCCCTAATCAGGTCGCACTTCCATTTGGGCAACTTGGGCAGAGTCCACCCCCCTCGCAACACACCTGGAGCTCCCCAGGCCCAGCAGCCGGTCCACTCCCTTCTCCTCGTGGTCCCCTCCTTCCCGCTTACACACCTCGACAAAGTCCTGCGCGGAGGGCCAGAGGGTGCTTGCGGCAGGAAGCTCGCGGCCCTGCCCCGTCTCGCCCCCGCCCCCCAGGAGGATCCCCTCACCTCCTTGCTCAGGCCGGTGGGCTGCTTCCGCACGTTCTTGTAACCTCTGCGGGGGTGGCGCGCGCGAGCTTCAGGGAGCGGCCGGCCTCGCCTGGACCCCTGCTCCTCCGTCCCCGCCGCGCCCCCCCACCCGGAGCTCCCCCAACCCCGCGGGGTTCACTCACAGCGCCGCCATGAGCGCCTCCTGCTCTGCCTGCCTCACGGCCGCCAGCTCCTCCTCCCGGCTCAGTCCCGCGCCGTCCGCCCGACCCTTGGCGTACCAGGTGAGGTCGCGGCCCTTCTGCCAGCGGCCCACAGGGGCCATCAGCGAGTTGCCTGTGGAAATGCAGCGCCGAGGGCTCGGCCCGCGGGGTTTGCGCGGCACCGTCGCTCCCCGCCCCCGCGGCCCGTGCAGCTCCCGCGCTCCTCGCGCCCCCTCGTCCCCCGCACACGCACCCCCCAGCCCCGGGCCTGGCACCGCGCTGACCCAGGTAGTTCTCTCTCTGCTTGTCGGTCTTCACATCCTCCCAGCTGAACTGGTCCTGCCCGCCGCGCACACCGCCCCGGCTGGAGCCGAACATGGTTTCCGGCCGTCCGAAGCCCCGGCCTCGCCGCCCCGGGCGGCGCCGCCGCCGCCGGCGCCCGCTCCCGCGTCGCGTGCCTGAACGTCACACCCGCGCTGGCTTCGCAGGGCCACGCGCGCATGCGCACTGCTTCCTCTCCCGCGCCAATGTTTGGCACGCTTGCGCACGGCTCACTGCTCCACTTCCCCTGGCGTTCGTTCAGCGCGCCTGCGCCCCGCCCTGGGGAAGGAGCGGTCCACGGCGCTGGGCCTGGTCCTGAGCGTACCGCTGGCACAACAGCTGTTGTTAGGAGCCACATTGGGCGGCTGACGCCGGGGTCCAGGGCTGCGCTGGGAGAGGGGCGGCCCCTGGGAACCCCCGACCGGCGCCCCCGGAGATCGGGGTGGGGTGGGGGGTCTCCAAGCGCGCACCTAGGCTCCTGGCGGTCCAGGCTCGCCCCCTGGATCAGCAGTCCCGGAAGGGGGCGGCTCGAAGCGGCTCGGATCCGGAGGAAGCTTCCTAGGCACCCCTGCGGCGTCGTGCACTGCCGCTAAGTCGTCTTGGAGTCTGGGCTTCCCCACGTGTGGCCCGGAGAGCCGACGCCTCCCCTGGGCCGGGGGTTGCCCCGTGGGGGCTCCAGCGCGGGAGCGTAGAGCGCCGGTCTGACACCGCAGGCTCCTCTGGGGAGCGCGTGGGCCACGGGGGCCGCCTGTGGTTGGCCAGGCAGGGTCAGCCACCAGGGTCTGGACACTGGAAGCCGTCAGCACAAAGTCTGAAGTCCCCAAATGGGCCTGGAAGGGGGGGTGGTACTTGCGGAGGTAGGGAGTTGGGGGTCCGTGTATAGGAAGTCCCTGGGTCCTCGAAGGTTGTAGCGTGGATGGAGTTCTCTGCTTGACCAGACTGCTCAGGTCTCCAGAGCTCTCCAGCCAGGCCTTGGGCCTCCGGTCCGGCTTGCCCAGACCCCTGCCCTCAGTACCAGCAGGATCCCATGACCCCTGGTCACCTTGCCCAGGCCCGCCTCCTCCCCGCCCCTCCCCCCGCCTCAGTATCTCAGCAGGATCCCATGCAGATGTGGGGCTGCTGCCAAGCCTGCCTTCAGCAATGATTCCATTAGGTGGCATCTGCCAGAACGCTCCCTACCTGGGTGATTCCTCTTAGTAATTTCTCATCACCAACACCCACCCTTGCCTTTTGGCTACAAATCTCCTGCATCCATCATTGTGACCCCACTTCAGGTAAAGTGCCTTGCCATCTTCAGAAACGTCCTGGCTACCTTGGGATCAGACAAAGCCACTGGGCATCTCACAAGCAGGGAGCTGGAGGGCAGGCACAGGTGCAGGGGCGGTGCATGTCCCTGTAAACCTGTTCAGGGCCAATGTGCTCAGTGGACCAGTGGGGACTCAGGAGTCCAAAGGTGGGTGCTTAGCCCTGCATCCCTCTCTGGGAGCCACAATCAGACGCCAGCACCCCTCTCCAGTCATGCCGGGAACACCTTCCCCACCATCTGTCAGGCAGCGCCCCACAGTCAACACCCAAGGGCAGCCCGAGGCTGGGGCTGGGCCAGCTGCACTTGGAAAGGTTAGGACTTGAGCCTCCAGTCTTGCAAAAGCCTGACCAAGGTGACACCCACCACAAGAGGGAAAAGTAGCAGTCAACCACAGAAGGCTGGTCTGTTGTAGCTGCACCGGGCGGGGCTGCAAGCAGAGTCAGTCCACAACAGGGCCGATGGCACCTCCTGTTGGCATTGGGTATGGCAAAGAGCGCCTCAGTGCTGGGCAGGGTGGGCCAGCCACCAGCAGGGATCCCAGACACCCTGCTCCTTCCACCCACTTCCACCCCTGTGGCTGCCACACTCCCGCCAGGAGAGCCTGTGGTGCCCTGCTGAAAGGCAGTGCAGGGGGGGAGGGGGCTCCAGGCCCCGAGGGCTGACTCTGCAGTTCTCACCCGACCCTGTGGCCACAGAGACCCCTAAGCCAGACACGCACACACCAGAAGGATAGGCAAGGCAGAGGCGGCTTTGTGAACACACTATGTTTAAAGGCTCACCCTCCCCACCCACGGTGTCCCCAACCCGGCCAGCTTCCAGGCACAGTCACTTTTTGGTCCAAAACTGCTTGTACCGCTCCACATCAAAGTCGTCACCCAGCTCTGGCTCCTGCTGCTTTTGCTCTGTGAGCTGGGCCATGCGTTTCCGGAACCGGGTCCTCCTCTCCTCTGGGGACAGGGCGTCCAGATCCACGGGCATCTGTGGGGAGGGGCTCGGTCAGAGGGCCCAGAGCCTTGTCCCTGTCTCTGCTTCACCTTGTCCTCCACTGTGTGGTTCAGGTTTTCACATTTCACTAGGTTTGTCTGCCTTCAAAGCTCTCAGTTGTTTTCCCAAGACTGATGCTGGTCAGACACGCAGCTCAGGGCTGCTCTCTGGTCCTGACGCATGAAGCTAAGTCCACTCTCCCTCCTCCCTCTCCTCATGGCCCCCGTCTCCCCTCACCCATTAGGCTGCCATGGGTGCTGAGGCCACAGCTCCTGCAGGAGCAGCTGCTATGGCCAAGCCTGCCAGGACCCACACCCCAGGGAGTACAGGGGAGGGAGACCCACCTCAAGCATTCGCCGTGGCTCCCGATAGCGGATGTGGATGGTGGAGCCATCCTGCTTGATCAGGAGCACAGGGTAGAGGCGCGCATAGGCTTGCCGGCGCACGCGAGTGAGTGAGGCCCTGTTACTGTCAGCGATCTGGGAGGACAGGTGCAGGTGGCGACACGCAGGGGCAGCCCCCATCAGCACGTGCTGCCGCAGTAGGCTATAGACACAGACGTGCATGTGCATGGGTCAGTGGCTGGTGCGGGGACTGGAGTACCCACAGGGCCCAGCTGTCCAGCTCCCGAGGGTGCACACAGTGACCTGCACCAGAACAGGGCATGGTCATAGCAGCTGGGCAAGATCACGAGGCTTTCAGAGGTGTGAAGGCAGAGGTCGGCAGCGCAGACCCCAGTGGGCTTCAGGCACCATCCCTGGTGAGGACTGGCTGTACAGTTCAGGCACTGGACGCCAGCATCGGGCAGGAACCAGACTTCCAGGGGAACAGAGACCTAGTGCTGTGGCCCGGACCTTCGTGTCTCCCCCGGATTCTGACACTGAAGCCCCGACTCCCATGATGTGCTGTTGGAAGTGGGGCCTCTCAGAGGTGGTTAGGGTGAGAGGAGGTCACAAGGGCCCTCACAGTGGGACCGGTGCCCCTATAAGGCAAGAGACCGGAACACTGCTGTGAGGACTTGGAACCAGGAAGACAGGCCTCCACAGAACCCTGAGCTCAGACTTCCAGCTTCCCCACTCCCAGCCCCCGTGGCCTGCTGCTGGGGCAGCACAAGTGGACTGAGATACCCAGAGCCCACCTGGCTTCTGAGTGTGGCAGATACTCGGCCTCCCTCCGTACAGCAGGGCGTGTGCTCTCGAGTGACAGGACAAGGAAAGCCCCAGTCACCCCACTCTGCTGGGCCGCATGACCCCCAAGGTCTACTCCAGTCTACCCTTCCTGCAAACTCGGCTCTAGCCCGGGTCTGAGGATGAGGGCACCTGACCGACAGCAGAGTTCGAGAACTCCCTGAAATGTCTTGTATGCCAGAGGTGGCCCTGTCTGCCCAGTGTTCTTTCACACGCCCATGGCAGGCAGGCATCCCAGTAGCTCCCCACCTGACTTTGCCAAGGCTCTCGCTGCATGAGCAGCCCCATCCAGCCCACACCTCCCACCTGGTCCCCACATCGGCTCCACGGAGACCCCGTACTCTGCAGGTGGGGGTGTCTTTCAGCTCTCAGGCCTGCCCCTTCCACAAGGCAGGCTGACCGCGTGTCCTGCAACCTCACAGCCTGGCACAGTGCCACCTGCCTTGTGTGGAGCTCCTACCACACCCAGCTTTCCCAGCAAGCCCTCGGGCCGAGGGTACATCTCCTCCCCAAGACTGCTGTTATCAGGGCAAGAACCACACTGCATCTGCCGTTAAGTCACTGGGCACTCAGTATGGCAACAGAAAGCCAGTCCCCGCCATCAGTCATGCAGATGGTGGACAGGACACAGTCACCTCGGAGGACCCTGGGTTGGTGGACTGGGGAGGCTTCCAGAAGGGCTGGAAGGGATGTTGGGTGTTCCCTCACGGTAACAGCGTTTCTAACATGAACTTTCTTGGGAACGCTGCACTGGAGTCCCTTACCTAGCTTCACACTACCCGCAGCTTCCGGTGCCCCATCCCTCTCCCTAGATGCCACAGAACCGACTAGGACCCTGCTCTCCTTTAGCTCTGTGGCAACACTGTGATCACACCATACTTCTCATCAGGGAGAGAACACGACATCAGGGGAAGGGCAGATGAGGACACAGTTCCAGTGGGAGCAGTGGGAAGGACCCAGAGTCAGGCTGGGCTGTGCGATCTGAATAGGAAAGTCACCACCACCACCATGTGTTTGCTGCTAAGTGCTCACAAGTCGCTTCTGTTCTGCCCTTGACACCTACCATATCATCTGTATGTACTTGTACATACTCTTCAGATAAACACGCTGGCTAGGCGGCCCCATGACAGCAGTCCCTAGGGGCCTGGAAGTCCCTGCTTACCCAAGCAGACTGCCCATGGTGGCCATTCTTCCCGGGGGGCCCCTGTGGTACATGGAGGCTCAGGATCAGCCACTGGCCTGGTGTGCAACCTGCTGGACAAGAAGAAAAAACACTGATTGACTAGTTATTTATGTCTTAGGTTTTTATTTCAGAGAGAGATAGGGGAAAGGAGCAGAGAGAGAGAGAACCTTAAACAGAGAGAGAATAGACACAGAGCTCAAACCCACAACCCTAGGATCATGACTTGAGCTGAAATCAAGACTCAGATGGTCAACTGACTGAGCCACCCAGGCGCCCCTTGAGAGTTTTTTAAAAGACAAGGTTTCCCACCTAACCATCAAATCCCAGCCAGGAAGAAACCACAGACCTAAGGACGTCTACAACAGGGAAGTTATCACCGGGTTTCTGCCAGTCCCTCCCAGTAAACCGTCAGGCTCTCAGCCCTGACTTACCATTAGCATCATCCGTGGGGGTGGGGGTGGGGGTGGGGGGTGGGGTTCCTGAACTCCGGATGCCCAGGTCCTACCTCCCAAGCCTGAGTCCGTAAGTCTATGGCAGGGCCCAGACTCTCGGTAGTGGGTTACAGACGCAGGGAAGCCATTCTGAGGATGCACCTTGGGGGTTTCCCTGGTTCCCAAGGTCACCTACTTCTCAGGACACCCCGCGATGTCGGGATTATAAAAGGAGAGCCGAGACCTGGAACTACTGTCCCTGAGCCCTGACCCCCAGGAAACCGTCGGTGCAGAGATCCGTGCACGACAAGCCAGGAGTTTGACAGCCCAACCCCTGCCTGGGATGTCGGACACTCAGATCCCTGGCAGAGAGACCTCCCGGCCGAGATGCGCAGCTCTGCTGTGGGGTCCCCTACCTGATGGGCAAGGGTATCTGCAGGCCTCCCACCGCCTCAGGAAGCCACTTCGCGGGAAAACGAACTATCCAAGCGGATGGGGGGCGGCCCGGCGACGCTCTGTCGCCCTCGAGGGCCGGCGGCGGGGCTCGGACCCTCCCTCGGGGAAAGTCCTTGCCACCCCGCGACGCCCGCGCCTTTCCGGCACCACCCTGCCCTGCTCACCGGAGCAACCTCGACTCCCAGCGTCCGGGCTTCCGCCGGCCACTGGGGAACGAAGGCGACCGCAGGTACAGCGCACACACTCTGGGCTAACCCAACGCGCCGTCCTGCGCAGGCGTCGCGTCTCGCGGCGCTGACGACACGTACGAGGGGCGGGGCGAGGCCGGCGCCGTACTATTACGTACTGACACGGCCCGGCGATGCTCAGTGACGTTAACCTCCGCGGGCGCCAGCGGGCAGGCTCGGCGCCGTGACGTAGGTCGCTACGGACGGAGGCGGGCCGGCGCGGCGCTGACGTAGCCCCGCAGGCGGGCGGTGGAGGCGGCCCCTCATGCTGCGACGCCCGCTGGCCGGGCTGGCGGCGGCCGCCTTGGGCCGGGTCCCCTCGGACGGTGAGCAGCGGGCGGGCGAACGTCGGGGCGCGCGCAGGCCGCGGGGCTGGATCGGGGGCCGTTCGCGGTCAGCCCTCCCGTCGCACTGGTGACGCCGCTGTCGCGGAGACTCGGGGGTTGAGCACGCGGGGTCGTGCCCTGGGGCCCCTGCGGGCCGCCCCAGGGCTGGCCGGCCGCGGTCCCCGCGAGCAGAGCAGGGCAGTGTGCTTGTCCATGAATGTATCTCGGCCCCTGTTACGGGCCGCCCTTCTCGCGTACGCGCGCGCGTTTCCGCGCAGCGCAGGTGCTTCTGGCAGCTGCTGCTCTTGTGTAGAGGAATTAAAAGCTGGTTCCCTGTGTTAGTTCTCAAAATGTAGGAGGGGATTCTCCTGGCTCGTGAAGCTCCAGACAGCTTGTAAATCCCCCGCGGCCTGAGGACCTCACGCTGGATGCCGTTGTGGACCCTGCTGCATGCGGAGGGGCAGAGAGGGGGAACAGCCTGACACCCCTCCCCAAGGTGGGCCGCACAGCACAGCCGGAGACTCTGGGAGAAGAGGGTTCTGAAGGCCCGTCTGTGGCCGCCACGCAAAGCCCCCACAGTCTTCCCTGGGCTCAAGAAGGGAAACTCTCCTGGTAGTTTGGCTCTTTGTGCTTCAGCTCCCTCCTCCGAGGGCAAACCCAGGGGGGTCCTGGACAGATGGAGCTGGCCCCTCGGAGGTCTCCCGCACCTCCCCCCCCCCGCCCCCCGGGATTGCTGCGGGTTCCTGACCTGCCCCCAGGGTCCAGCGCCCCGAGGCTGTGCGGAGCAGGGAGTTGGTGGCAAACCTTTGTGGCTTATGGGCGTCCTAGGTGGAGCTCAGCTTCCGTCAGTACCCGACGCTTTAGTCTGGGCTGCTGGAAATTGCGCGTGTGGTGTGATTAGACGCTACTTTGGGAACAGGAGAGGGAGTGAGCCTAGGTCATTGGGGGTGCTGGTTTGGGGAGGAGCAGGGAGGCAAGCCACGTCATTGTTCCACGGGAAGGAAGGGCAGCTGGGAGCTGAGGTGTTAGTGGCCAGTGTGGGGTAGGGCCCACAGGGTAGGGCCCATGGGGCGGGGAGGACACAGGCCAAGATGTAGCTGTGTGAGTCCCCTACAAGGCTCCTGGGCAGCACACCTCCCAAGCGCGGACTTGTGGACACTCTTCTGTCAGTCTTACATATCCTGGACCATGGGCTGGTCGTGAGGGACCCCGGGGGTGGGGGTGGGGGGGACCCTGGCCTTCATCCCCAGGAGGGGCCTGGGATGCATGTGCTTTCCTATCTCACCACCGATGGCTGAGTGTGCCCCGTGCTGCCCCCTTGTGGGAACCTCCCACGTCAGCTGCACACAGCAGGCCCGCTCACAGCCCAGGTGGGGCTTTCTTCAGTCCTGGGAACACATTGTATGGGTGCTTCATCTTTGGCTGGAGCCAGTGGGGCAGCAGTTAAGAGGTATCAGGTTCTGGCAGTTCTGAAGGTTAAGACTCTCCATAGGTTTCTTTTTTGGCCACGCCCATTTTCCTTTTTTTTTTTTTTTTTTTAAAGAAGTGAACAGTTGGCTTCTGCTTTTTGCTGAGTGTTGTGTTGCCAAGAAAGAAGATCCAGACTATGGAAAGAGGAGCAGGAAGGAAGGGGGCGTCCTGATAACGATTAGGAGTGCAAGGACAAGACCCCAGTCTCTAGGAGAAGGATGGTCCCTCCCCTTGGAGGGCCTGGGCTCCTTCCTGCTCTCTAGTTCTTATGCCCCAGGCCCTGGCCAGGTGCCAGAGTCCTGCACAGTGTCAGACAGCCCAGCTTCCTCTCAAGGAGGGAGTGGTCCTACCCCACTGGGGACTGGAAGTGGGGAAGAAGACATCAGCCACTTTGTGGGTATCCTGAGAGCTATGCGGTTTCTCAGGGCCTCTTGGCTTGGTTGTACCCCACACACAGCCCTGCCCATGCAGCCTTTTTGGGGACAGGTATGACCAGCCCTTTTGGTCCAGATCCACTTGGGCAACCTCCTTCACAAGAGGACACACTTGAATGTAGCTGGGGCCTTGGGGCCTCCAGTCCCATCCCAGCTGGGTGTGCTCCTGTCAAAGGTGGCTTCTGTCAGGACTGTGCCACCATGGCCACTGGACATGGGGCCCAGGTAGTGGCCTGTGTTGGGGTGAGGGAGCTCAGCTCCGTGGGCCCCACGTCAGGAAGGACTTAGTGCTCTTGGCTGGCCAGACCCCACCCCTGCAGCATGGCCATGGCTGGCCAGACAGTGTTCCCACCCCACACTGTCAGGGTTTTAGCCCTTGAGGGAGGGCAACAGGGAGGTCTGGAGGCTGGGCTTGAGGGTCAGGTGGGGCCCAGGAGGATGCCCCTGCTGGGGGAGGCTGGCAGGGCGTGGCATTGCTTCAGAGCCAGGCAGGCCGCTCTTGCCTTCAGCCCACCCTGAGTGTGCATCTGCTGCCCATGGCATGGCGGCCAATTCCGGCCGACGGGGAGGAGGCCTGGAGGGTGGGGCTCTGGGCCACACACACCTGGGACAGGGTGGAGGGTGGGGTGGTGAGTAAGACCGTGTGGCACTTCCATGTGTGCAGTCTGGCCCTCACTGAAGACGTGTCTCTCCTGGTGCGTTTGCAGTCCTGGGATGTCGGAGCTGCAGGGCTGGCACCACCGGGGAGTTTACCGCTGGGGGCTGCAGGGTGCTTGCAGGTGTGTGGGGGAGGGGGCATCCTGGGGCAGAGGCACCTGCCTCATGAGGTCCGTGGTGGAGAATCCCTAGGGGGAACACTCCGAGATGGGTCCACAGGTTCCCCATACATGTGCTACTGTGAGCAGGATCTGGGCATCCTCCTGCACAGCTCCCTGACCACCACCCTGTGTCCCCTCTGGGCCTCCCTGCCCAGAGGAACTCGTGTTCCCAAAGCACCAACACACCACAGGCTCCCAGGAAGACCTAGGTGGAGGGCCAGGGCCAGGTGTGGGACGGACAGACCCCTCCCTCCACTCCCATCCCCAGACACACCCAGGGCTGTCCTGCCAAGGAGAGGGCAGCTGCAGTGGGCCTGGGCCTGTGGGCAGGAAGGCAGGACCACCAGAGTTCACTTGGGGGTCCAGTGGGATCCTTGCTGGGAAGGACACCTGGAAGAGGCGTCACCTGAAGGCGATGCTCATCAGTGTGTTGACGGCTTCTTCCAGGTCCCTGCCTGTTGTGTCTCCAGCAGAGGGTCCCTTTCCCCCCCATCCTCCTCAGGGCTTGTCCATAAGGTGAGGTGGTCTCAGAATAGCGGTGCTTTAGCCAGATTACTGTGTTGGCCTACATCGAGGATTAGGAGATCGGGGCCCGCCCAGGGACCTGCGGACAGGCCGCCCTGGCTGGGATACAGGGCAGCCAAGGGGAGTCTGCCAGCCACCTTGGGGGCCCCCAGATGGAGCCCTGCAGGGGCTGGCAGAGGAGGGAGCTGCACCAGCCAGCACAAGTCCCCCTGGGTGCCCCTGTGCGCCAGGGGTGCCCCAGCCCCCAAGTCTGCACCTGGCCCTGCTCACGTGTCCTAAGCATGAGGTGTCTGGGTGGGTGAGTTGAGGAGTGGCCTTTTCCTGTGCTCAGTGGGCGGGGCTGGCTGCCTTGGGAGGGATTTAGTGCTCAGAGAGTGGGGAGCGAGCAGGGATTACCACCCCCTGCGGGCTCTTCTGGAACCACCCCAGGCTGGTCCCTGAGTCTGCATCCCACCAGGAGGTGGGTCCTGCTGGGCATGCTGGGGGTGGTCGGGTGGGCGCAGAGCTGGGCGGCTGTCATCTGGAGCTCCCCCCCCCCCCCCGCTCCCTGTCTTGAGCCAAGTGCTAGGGGTGGTCCACCTGCCCAAGCATCGGAGGGGTGAGGAAGCTGTGGTCCCTTGGGTTCCCACGTCCCACTGGAAGCTTCCAGAACAGGGCTCAGGTGCTGCTTACTGACCGAGGCTGTCTTGGGTGTGGTGCCTGGAGACACAGGGATGGGGACCCTCCCAGGCTCCAAAGTCCAGGACTGCATGGCCAGGGAACTCACATCTGTGGCTGATGTGTGTGACACCAGCTAGCCCCGGGTGAGGCACAGCTAGGTTGGCGCTGGGTTCCAAGTCCAGCTCCATCCCAGTCCCTGGCTGACTTCACACAGGGTAGCGGGGGCACCAGCCACCCCGCCCACTTCCAGTTCTGGGTACATCCCTCAGGCCTCGCTGATCCCCTCTCCCTCACCCACAGGAATGTCAGGACCAAGGCCTGTAGTCCTGAGTGGACCATCGGGGGCGGGGAAGAGCACCCTGCTGAAGAGACTCCTGCAGGAACACGGCAGCATCTTCGGCTTCAGCGTGTCCCGTGAGGCCTGGGTTGCAGGGGCAGGGGGCAGGAGGGTTTCAGGGATGCTGGGGGTAGGACCAGGCCACCTCCTGACCCACCTGTGGGGGAGCCCCACACTGCACTCCCTGACCTGGGGCCCCCACACCCACCTGTGGGGGAGCCCCACACCACCCAGAGCCCCACACTGTACCCCCTTACCTGGGGCCCCCACACCCACTCGTGGGCTGAGCCAGGCCCTGCAGAGAAGGCCATGCATGGGTGTAGGGGCACCAGGTTCCCAGATTGGTCATAGGTGTTTGTTCCTAGACACCACGAGGGACCCACGGCCTGGAGAAGAGAATGGGAAAGGTGAGCTCACCCCTTGGCGTCTGTCTCATCTGAGAGATGGACCCCCGCACAGGGTGGGCAGGCAGCATGCTGGCACCCAGGAAGAGATGGGGTGGGGGCCTCAATCTCTGCATAAGGTCCCTGAAGGCACCAGTCTTGACACACATGCCACTCCACACATGGTCCTCTGATTGATGTAGACATCACAGTTGTGTACCATCAGGGTCCCTCTGATACTGCAGGTATCTTCTGTGTCTTAGTAGGATCATGGGAGTCCCCTGAACCTCCCCTGTCCAGGCCGGTAGTGTCCAGGATCCCCTGTCCAGGTCGGCAGTGTCCAGGCCCCCCTGCCCAGGCCGGCAGTGTCTAGGCCCCCCTGCCCAGGCTGGCAGTGTCCAGGCCCCCCTGCTCAGGTCAGCAGTGTCCAGGCCCCCCTGCTCAGGTTGGTAGTGTCCAGGCCCCCTGCCCAGGCCATCAGTGTCCGGGCCCCCCTTCCCGAGGCTGGCAGTGTCCAGGCCCCCCTTCTGAGGCCAGCAGTGTCCAGGCTCCCTCTAGCCTTCCTTTGGAAGCCAGTGGTTTCCAGGCTCTCCTCGATGTCATGTGTGTGTTCTGCTCAGCGCCTAGAACAGCCCCTTCGTGTGGGGCGGATGGGTACACCGGAGATGCTGGTCCTGGCCACACTTGGTGCCCAAGCCCCTGGTGGTCTGGCCATGGGCAAGGCTCAGATAGCCCCTCCTTGCAGATTACTATTTTGTGACCAGGGAGATGATGCAGCGGGACATTGCGGCTGGTGACTTCATTGAGCACGCGGAGTTCTCGGGGAACCTGTACGGGACCAGGTGGGCCACACTTGGCACCTCCACACCCTCCCAGGGGCTCTGCCTTCAGCTGGACAGGACCTCTGAGGGTCGTTTGGGCAGTTGGGAGTCAGGTCCCCAGCCCAGCCAGGGGTCGAGCTCTGCAGGCCCCTCCTCCCAGCCACCTCTGTCCACCTGGCCAAGCCATGGTGAGGTCCGCAGGCCCCTCTAGGGACTGGCGCTCAATGAGGACTCCAGCAATCTGGGTCTTCTAGGACCACAGGCTGTACTCAGCTTGCTCTCCCAGCAGTGGGCTGGCATGGGGGTGCCCCCCAGTCCCCAATACTTCTCTGCCAGCTCTTCCCACCCGGCTGAGAGGCCTACATCAGCCTGTGTGCACATCCTGTTCGTGAGCCGCTGGCAAGGGTGAGCCAGAGACCCTATGAGACCCATCTTGCTCCATCCTAGGCTCTAGGTACAGCTGGACAGGACAGTGGGGCTGTGTTGGGTGGGTGCCTGGTGCCCTGGGGCTGTGCAGTGAGCCCTCCTGCCACTTCCCACAGCCACCCTCAGCCCAGCAGAGGGCCCAGCACACGTGTACTTCCAGAAAGGTGGAGGAGGTGCAGGGGTCCTGGTAGGTTTCTGCACTCATGTCCGGCCAGGCCCATGCCCTGCTGAGGCTCCTTGAGGCCATGAGGGGCTGCTGAGCCCCAGAAGCCCCACTGAGCATTTGCCACCCCTCTGTCCTCCCCACTCTGTCCTCCAGCAAAGCAGCGGTGCGGGCTGTGCAGGCCATGAACCGCATCTGCGTGCTGGACGTGGACCTGCAAGGCGTGCGTAACATCAAGAAGACCGATCTGCGGCCCATCTACATCTTTGTGCAGCCGCCCTCGCTGGACGTCCTGGTGGGGGGTGGGCCTGGGCTGGGGTGGGGGGGCGGGGCTGGGGGCAGGGCCTGCCCAGACACCCTGACCCTCCCCTGTGCCTCAGGAGCAGCGGCTGCGGCAGCGGAACACAGAGACTGAGGAGAGCCTGGCTAAGCGGCTGGCTGCTGCTCGTGTTGACATGGAGAGCTGTGAGTGTGGGCACTGGCCACCTGCCATCCCCCCAGGCTCCTCACCCACCAGGGAGACCCCCAGGGTCCCTGGTCACCAGAGATGACCCTGCCCTCCCTCTTCCCCCCTCCCCAGGCAAGGAGCAGGGCCTGTTCGACCTGATCATCATCAATGACAACCTGGACAAGGCCTATCAGGCCCTGGAGGAGGCACTGTCCGAGGTGGGCTCTGCAGGGTCAGGACTTGTCTGTAGTGCACGCAGGGAGAGGGGCTGGGACAGACGATGTGGCCTATCCCCTGGGCCCTCCTGATGCCCTTCTCTCCCTGTGGCAGGAAATCAAGAAGGCCCAAAGGACCAGCCACTCCTGAGAGGGACTGCCAGTTGTGTCCTCCCTGATGGGGACTCCGCTCACATCAGCCAGCACCTCCTCCCCCCAGACTGCTGTGTCTGGGGGACCCTGGCCTCCCCTTTCCCCCTCCTATGGGAGCCAGGCCCATGTCCTAATAAAAACTGCTGTGTAACCGTGTCCCTGAGCCTGTGGGTTGCCATCTTCAAGCCAGGGTGTTGGGGACTGGACCATGCTGTCCATCACAGACCCCGACTCCTGGCTGCCCCCTCAGTGCAGGAGGCTAGTGGTTCAGTTCTTTCTGGTGTCTGCTGCTCTGGGCAGCCCACCCCCAGCTTCCCTGTGCACTGCCTCCCTGGGGCTTCCTTTGCCCCTCCCCTAGGTCAGGGAGGTCAGTCTTGGGCGCTGGGTGGGGCCCTCATGGAGTAGATAAGGCCACTGGAGAGCATTGCCTGGTGGAGGTGCCCTGAGGCTGTGGGCAGTAGGACCTGGGGCTCTTCCTGCCTGAGCCCCTCCTGTCCTGGTTCCTGAGCTGGGCTGCAGTGGTGGCCCAGGATCTGATGCAGGAGGGAGCTAGAACCCTGCATCCTGGGGGCCTGTTTGGGCCTAGGGCTCCCCTCCACCTCGTGCGTGGTCCGCTGGGCCCAGAAAGGCCAGCACAGGGAGGACCCCTGGGGGCTCCTGTTGGGGTTCCCAGATTCCCGGAGTCTCACAAGACACCTGTAGAAGCCACCCTTCTCGAGTCAGGGCTGCTGTGGCTTTGCCGTGCTGGGCAGGAGAGCTGTTGTCCCCTAGCCCTTGTCCGTGCCTATGCCACGCTTCTGTGGTGGGACCCAGACAATGGACACAGACTTGAGGTGGCAGGGAGTGGACAGGGAGGCTGGACTCTGTCCCAAAGCCCAGGTGCAGAGAGAAGGGCAGGTGGGGGCCTGGCCTGAATCCGAGGGCTACTGGACACCCCCACCCCAGGCCTGAAGGCAGGTGAGGCGGGGCCAGGCTGATGTGCAGAGGAAGGGGGGGGCAAGTAGGGGAGGCCCCTTCCCTTTCTGGGCCCTGTCCAGCCCCAGGGACAATCGGGGATTCAGACCCCAGGCCTTGGGGGGAACAATGGAGCCCTTGAAGGCCCTCCCCCCACATTGTGCTTGGTGGTGAGAGGTGGCTCTGGGTCGGGCCCACGACTCGTCCAGGCACATGCCCTGGGAGGGCCAGTGTCCGGCCGGCTGGCAGGTGGAAGAGCTCAGGGACTCACATTTCCTGGCCTGGAAAAGGTAGGGCACTGCCCAGGGGCCCAGGTGTGGGCAGCCCTCTGGTGCAAAGCATCAGGCACCCTGTCTGTGGGCCCAGGCTCGCTTCTCCCGACAGGGCCCGCCCTCCGTTGTGGTGGGGGAACCTGAAGCCCCAGGGGCTGTGCAGGCTAGCTGCTGAGCAGGAAGGGAAGGGGTGCTCTTCGGACATTCCCCAGCAGCTGGGGCTCCTCAGGGCGCTGGTCCCACTGGCCCACGCCAGCCAGGCAGCTGCAGTGTGTCCAGAGGCTGGGCCTTGGGCCTCAGTCTGCTCAGGAAGGCTGGGGAGGCAGACACACCCGGGTGGGTATACCTGTCCACCCAGCACACCGTTCCTGACCTGGCCTGGGGCCTCTTTCCCACAAGTCCTCACGGGTGCCTGCTAGGCGTCAGGGGCCCCAGGGGTCACCGAGGGCAGACCAGACCCCTGTTCTCCAGAAGCAGCCCCCAGTGTGCCAGAGATGTCGTGAGTGAGTCGTCTGGGCGGCCCAGGGGAGAATGGGGGAGAGGGCGGGTGGCCTGGGCAGGATGCCAGGCCAGGAGTGGCCCAGGCCTGTGGCAAGCTTATCCGGAGAGGGCAGGTGGGTGCAGCGATGGTGTAGGGCATGGGGTCTGTACAGGAGGGTCTGCAGGGGGTGTCCAGGACCTGGGAAGGGTGGCAGGAGCTGGGAAGAGGGGGGAAGGGAAGTGGAGGTACCCACCTGGCTGTAGAGGGAGCGTGGCCTCCTGCCCTTGTCGGCGGTGCCTGGGAAGGTCTGGAGGGTCCCAGAGTGGGGTGCCCTTGAGGTCCTGGCCGGCTCCCCATGCCCAGGGCTCTCTCCGGGCCTCTCCGCAGTGGTGGCCCCAGAATCACCATGACTCACTCCCCAGACACAGCCCCTGTGGGACGAGGACCCCTCCCTTCCTGGGTTGCAGGGGAAACTAATCAGAGGGGCCCTGGGTCCTGAGCGGGGAGTGTGGCCGGGGGGGGGGGGCGGGGGGGCGGGGTGAGGGGAGGCACTGTGGCCGCAGAGGAGGGCTGTCGTCAGCCTGGCCAAGCTCCCCCAGTGCATCCTGCCTCTGCTGAGCACCCATGTGGTGGGTCTGGAGGAGGGGCTTGTGTGTGTGAGCAGAGGGTGAGGTGGGTGAGTGTGCTAACGCTTGTGTGTGCACCTGTGAACACGTGTGGACATCTGCATGTGGGCTAGCGCTGAGTTGGATAGGAGGGCATCAGGAAGGCCCTAGGACCCTGTGAGGGTGGGGGCTTCATTCTGAGTGCACAGGGCTCCCTGGGACCCAGTCCTGTGGGCCTGTGACCCCAAGGGTGGGCTGTGGGGGTGGAACCTATAGGTGGAGTGAGGAACAGGACGGGGCATGAAGGTAGCACCTCTGGGGGCTGGAGAGGGGAGGGAGAGGGGAACCTAGGGGATAGCAAGGAAGGGAGACAGGAGGCACCTGGGTGAGGGGCTGGGGAGGGGAGACAGAGGTGGGGAGCCTGGGGAAGGGCCTGGTGAGGGGAGACAGAGAGGAGCCTGGGGGCTGACCAGTGTCCACACTGACGGGGAGGTTGTGGTACCCTTGGGAGCTGTAGGGGGCAGATGAATGTGGCAGAGGGTCACAGGTTTGGGGACTCGGCAGCCTAGGGGTATGCAGTTTCCTCTGGGCCAGGTGGTCCAGGTGGAACCTGACTGGGGCATCGAGGACACTGGTCCAGGGGCCCAGGGAGGGACATGCAGGACAGAACCCCGTGGAACAACCACAGAGCAGACAAGGGGAGACCTTGGGTGAGTCCCACGGCTGGGTGAGGCCCTGGGCTCTGAGCTAACGCATTCAGGGCCGTGCAGGTGGTCACATGAACAAGGGGCCACCCAGGGCTGGGCATGCTTAGGAAGGGGCTAGGCTCTGGAGCCCCAAGGTCCCCAGGGAAGAGTCCCACTGCATATTCAGTGATTCTCAGCTGAGCATTCCAGCGGGGGGGTGGGGGGGTGCTGGCAGCCCCACCTCAGTGGGAGGAAGCCCCGCCTGCCCTGAGAGGGGGCTCCTGGGAGGAAGCTGGGTCAGGGATGGGAAGGAAGTGGCTGGGCAGGCCCTGGCCCTCAGCCCCTTGCACACCCCCTCCACTCCCAGGACCTTTGTCCAGACCCAGGGGTGACAGGAGCTTGAAGTGCAGAGCCCACCAGCCTCCTTCCGAAGTCCTCCCTTCCCCCAGCCCCACTGCTGTCCCCTCCCAGATCCTGACACCCAGCCCGAACACTTGCTGATGGATCCCGCTGAGTGCGATCCCACCCACACCTGCTCTGAGGCATCTAATCTGAGCAAAGGCCCCTGCAAACCAGCACCCCTACACCCCCCCCCAGGTGGTCACCCCTCCTTAGGGTCAGGGTCCTCTCTGGGCCTGCAGCCCTAGGAAGCCATCAGCCAAGGTCCTGTTCCCTGCCTGCAGCCTTCAGAGACATACCTGCCAGAGGTGGGGCGGGGGGCACACCGGGAAAGGGGGCTCCCACTGATGGGGCAGGAAGGTACTGCAGTGTGGTTATTTTACAGCCTCTCATCAGTGCACCGGTGTCACTACCACTGTCACTACCCTGTCATGAACATAAGTCCACGTTCTTTCTCTGTGTCCTTCTTCTGCCCTGGAGTCCACCAGGGGCACCAGAGCATTTGCCCTCCAGCTCCTCCAGTCCCCCAGGGACATGTGATTGTTTCTCAAGGGTCCCCCCAGGGTTTCGGGAGGTATGTGGTCGTCTCCCAAGCATCCCCGCAGGGTCTCAGGAAGCATCTGGTCATCTCCCAAGGGTCTTCCCAGGGTCTCAGGAGGTATGTGGTCATCTCCCGAGCATCCCCGCAGGGTCTCAGGAGGCATCCTGAGTCTCCCAAAGGTCCCCCCAGGGTCTCAGGAGGCATGTGGTCGTCTCCCAAGGGTCCCTCCAGGGTCTCGAGAGGTATGTGGTCGTCTCCCAAGCATCCCCACAGGGTCTCAGGAAGCATCTGGTCGTCTCCCAAGGGTCCCCCCAGGGTCTCAGGAGCATCTGGTCATCTCCCAAGGGTCCCCCCAGGGTCTTAGGAGCATCTGGTCATCTCCCAAGGGTCCTCCCAGGGTCTCAGGAGGTATATGGTCATCTCCCAAGCGTCCCCACAGGGTCTCAAGAGTCATCTGGTCATCTCCCAAAGGTCCACCCCCAGGGTCTCAGGAGGCATCTGGTCATCTCCCAAGGGTCCCCCCAGGGTTTCGGGAGGTATGTGGTCGTCTCCCAAAGGTCCACCGGCAGGGTCTCAGGAGGCATCTGGTCATCTCCCAAAGGTCCCTTCAGGGTCTCGGGAGGTATGTGGTCATCTCCCAAGCGTCCCCGCAGGGTCTCAGGAGGCATCTGGTCATCTCCCAAAGGTCCCCTCACGGTCTCGGGAGGTATGTGGTTGTCTCCCAAGCATCCCCGCAGGGTCTCAGGAGGCATCCTGTAGTCTCCCAAAGGTCCCTCCAGGGTCTTAGGAGGCATCTGGTCGTCTCCCAAAGGTCCTTGCAGGGTCTCAGGAGGTATCTGGTCGTCTCCCAAGGGTCCCCATCCCGGGTCTCGGGAGGTATTTGGTCGACTCCCAAGCGTCCCCGCAGGGTCTCAGGAGGCATCTGGTCGTCTCCCAAAGGTCCCCCCCCTGGGTCTCAGGAGGCATGTGATCGTCACCCGTGGGCCCTCCCCCAGGATCTCAGGAGGCATCTGGTCATCTCCCAAGGGCCCTCTCCCAGGGTCTCAGGCATATGGTCGTCTCCCGAGGGTCCCCCCGCTCAGGGTCTCAGGAGGCATGTGATCGTCTCCTGAGCTCCAACCCCCCCCCCCCCCAGAGTCTCAGGCATGTGGTCATCTCCCAAAGGTCCACCCCAGGGTCTCAGGCACGTGGTTGATATCTGGTCATCTCCTGAGGGTCTCAGGCACGTGGTTGTCTCCTGAGGGTCACCCCCATGGTCCCTCCTGGCATGTACTTTTCTGCAGGGTCTCATGTGACATTTAGTCATCTCTTAGGGTCTCCTTAAGGTCTCGGGTGGTATTTGTCTCCTGAGCGTGCCCCCAGGGTCTCAGTGGCTCGTGGCCATCAGGTCTCCTTGTCCACGCTGCCGGGTCCAGCCCTCAGTTCCCTTGTGATCACACCCCTGACTGTGTTGATGTCAGGTATCTGTAGCCGCCTCTACAACTGTTTCCTGTTGTCTCTCCATTACCTGGGTGCTTTCTGCGGAACACCAGGGCATCTACACGTGTGCTACAAACCGGCCTCTCACTGGGGTGGGGACTTGGGCCAACGTCCACTGTCCGTCCCTTCTTGCGGTGCCGGCTCTCTGGAAGGGCCCTGCCGAGGAGTGGGGAGCCGTGTGGCATGGGTTGCATAAACTGTGTAGAACTCCCTTCTCTTCCACTTTAATTCGTTTAGTCGTTTATATCAGTACGGACTCACACTTATTTTATAGTCTAGTTTAGACGCTCGAGTCCAATCTGTAATACTGCCTTATTCCGCTATCACCCAGATAGGTGCAGCTTCCGACACACGGCGCTCCTGCGACGTGCTGCCAGCTCCCTCACTGTGTACGTGTGCGCGTGTGTGTGCGTGGCTGTGAACTCATGTGTGGGCGCGTACGTGAGCATGTGCGTGCTTGTGGGCATGAGTGTGCGCGCAGGCATGCTCACATGCGTGCTTTGTGCGTCGGTGTGCGCGTGTCGGTGCATGGGCTCCCGCTTGTGGGCACCGGGGCGCACGCGTGTGCGTGCTTTGCGCATCAGTGCGCGCGTGGGCGTGCGCACGTACATGTTTGTGGGCATCGGTGCGTGGGCGTGGTCACATGCATACTTTGTGCGTCAGTGTGCGCGTGTCATTGCGTGGGCTTGTGCTTGTGGGCATGGGGCGTGCGCGTGTGCGTGCTTTGCGAGTCAGTGCGTGCGTGGGCGTGCACACCCCAACTCATCGGCTCTTTGCTCTCCCGCCCAAGCACGTGCCCTGGCACCTTTCTTGTCCCCAACCTGGCACTGGTCGCTTCTCCAGGAGCACAGCGTCTTTTATGGAGAGTGGGACTGTGGTGCGTGTGTTTGCTGCTATGGATGTTTGCGCATCTCCACCCTGTCAGTTGATAGGCAAGGGAATACGCGTGTGTACAAACCCTGTGCACACTCGTGCCGGTGACATTCTCTAGGGAGCCATCTGTGTCATGTTCAGCTAACACGGGTTCACAACCAGGTCTCCCACGCTAACCCACGACCACATGGGACATTCCAGCACCCCCCCTCCGCCAGTCTACAACCCCCAAGCAGTGAGAACCCTAAATCTGATGGGTGCTGCCTGTGAGTCTCTGCCACCCTCCCAAAAGCAGCCTGCCTCCCCCAGTGCGCAGGGGATGGAGGAGAGGAGCCTTGCTCCCTACAGCTCCTGCTGGCCCGATTCTCTCCTGAGCTGAGGGTCTGGAGGGCCTGGCTCTGATGTGCCCTCTCTCCAGGGCAAATCTCATCTCTGGGGCTCTGACCCTGTGGGCTTGCCCCCCAGGGCATTGCGCCGTTCCTCACACCTCCCGCAGGGTCTGCCCCAGTGCAGAGTTAGAGCTAGTCCAAGAGTCCCCCATGCAGGCCCCTCTGCTCGGTCATGGGCGTGGTGGGCACACATACACCCGGGAATTGGCACACCCTACAGTGAGGTTCCCCCACACGCCTAGAGCTGGTTGTTAAATACCACACACCAAGGGCTCTTCCTCTTTCCACTTCTGGGGCACCCTCCTGGCAGGAAGAGAAGAGGTGGAGGCCCCTCTGCCACCCCTTTCCTGGGTTCTTGCGGGGTGGGGCTGTGGGTGTCAGCCTCCGGTGATGTGGTCCGGGGCAGGGACATATACTGGAAGAGTTGAGGTTAGAACGAACTGGGGGGGGGGGGGGGGGCCCACGAGTCACTGCCTTAGATGGGGGTTGGAGAAGGCAGCCTCGGAGGGCTGGGTGTGCATGTCTGTGTACCTGAGAGTGTGTGTGCATGTGCACCAGTGTGTTTGTTTATAATTGTGTGCAGATGTGAATGTGCACGCCTAGTGCTTGTACAAATATCTGAGTGAACCTCTGTACATTTGGGTTTTAAGTTTATTTCTTTTGAGAGAGAAGGGGAGGAGCAGAGAGAGAGGGAGACAGAGGAGAGAGAGAGAGAGAGAGAGAGAGAGAGAGAGAGAGAGAGAGAGGAGAGAGAGCATTCAAAGCAGGCTCCATGCTGTCATGGCAGAACAGGGCTCAAACTCACGAACTGTGAGATCATGAACTGAGCGGAAATCAAGAGATACTCTACTGACTCAGCCACCCAGGTGCCCCAAACCTCTGTGCATTTGCTTATAAGTATGTGCACACACAAGCATGCACGTGTGTCTGTGGGTCCATGTGCCCTGCTGTATGCACATGTGTGTCCGAGTGCATGTGTGGCTGTGCATTTGAGAAGCGCGTGTGCCTGTGTGGCTCTGAGGGGCGCTGCGCACAGATGTGAGGAAAGAGGGTCACTTCCCCAGGAACCCAGGCTGCCCCCTCTTCCTGCCCCCACCCACGGGGAGAGGCCCCAGCTGCATAAAGTGGAGCTTCCCCGGAGCCCCTGCCCGCCTGCCTCTGCTGCGCCATCCCACACCTGCCCACGCTGCCTCCCATGCCCATTCCAGAGGGAGGAGACCAGAAGCATTAGGCACCCTGGGGTCTCCTGTCCCCAAACTACTCAGCAGCAGGTACTGGCCTTGGTAGTGAAGGAGGTAGGGTGGGCGGTGGGAGGCTGTAGCCCCTCCCCCCTTCCTGGAGGCGCAGGGAGGTGAACGCAGTGGCCTTCTCTTCCCCGGCAGGGGCCCACCCAGGGATCAGCCGATCTGCAAGGGGGCACTGGTCTGGGACAGTGGTGAGTGGCCCCGCGGCTGTCTCCAAGTGTCACAGATGCCCTGGTGTCTGTGTGCCTCACGGACCAGTCGGTCCTGGACAGATGCCTGGCCTCACTTGTCTTCCCCGAGGGGATGTCTGGGCCAGGAGACAGCAGAGGGCAGGGTAGTGTCGGGACTAGAGAGAAAAACAGCCCAGAGGGCTGGGCAGCAGCCTGGGGCCAGCAGGTCCCTTGGGGGGGGGGCAGGAAGTGGATGGGGGTCCCCTGTACAGACGGAGGAAGCAGGGTGTGGAGGAGGGAGGGGGGAGGGGTGCACTGTTGGGGGAGACTGGGACATGGTTCTGGGCGGCCATGGGGCTCCAGGGGGTGGGTCTGGGGGATGAGGGCCAGTGGGGGGGGGGGGGAGGGAGCTGAGGAGCCCAGATCCTGGAGGCCTCCGGGATGCTGGGAACAGGACTCCATGAGACCCTCTCCAATGACCTGCGCGCTGCCTGGGTGCGGTGAGGGCCATGGATCTGAGCTGACCCTGAGTGGGGCGGCCCTTGGTTTCCCTTTTGGCCCCATGGCCCTGTGGCTCTCAGGGCCTGGGGTGGGTGGGGTCCCCAGAACTGGGGGACGGGCGCGGCTTATAAGGCGCTGGGCTATCTTGGGCGCTGGTGCTGCTGCAGGCTGGCTGGTGCCCAGTTCTGCTCACGGAGGCCCTGGCTTCTCCTGGTATCCATTCCCAGGATGTGGCCAGGACGGGGGTGGGGGGGGGGGGGGGGGGCCGGCGCCCCGGGGGGGGCGGGGGAGGGGCCCCGCCGCGGGCCCCCGGTGCGCCCCCCCCCCCTCCCCCCCCGCCCCCCCCCCCCCCCCACCTGCGTGCGCCCCTCCTGGCCGACGGTCCGTCTCCCCCTGAGGTTGAGCTCTGCTCCCGCTCCGCAGGTCCCACCCCCCGCCCCTATGACCAACATGAGCTGGAGTTTCCTGACGCGACTGCTGGAGGAGATCCACAACCACTCCACGTTCGTGGGCAAAGTGTGGCTCACGGTGCTGGTGGTCTTCCGCATCGTGCTCACGGCCGTGGGCGGCGAGTCCATCTACTCGGACGAGCAGACCAAGTTCACGTGCAACACGCGCCAGCCGGGCTGCGACAACGTGTGCTACGACGCGTTCGCGCCCCTGTCCCACGTGCGCTTCTGGGTCTTCCAGATCGTCGTCATCTCCACGCCCTCCGTCATGTACCTGGGCTACGCCGTGCACCGCCTGGCCCGCGCCTCCGAGGAGGAACGCCGCCGCGCGCCCCGCCGCCGTCCGACCCGCGCGCCCCTGCCGCTGCCCCTGCCGCCCCACCCCGGCTGGCCCGACTCCGCCGGCCTGGGCGAGGAGGAGCCCATGCTGGGGGGCCTGGGCGAGGAGGACGAGGAGTCGGGGGCGCCCGAAGGCCTGGGCGAGGAGGCCGAGGCCGAGGACGCGGGCGCGGCCAAGGGCGCAGGCGGAGACGCCAAGGCGGCGGGGTCCCCGGGTCCCGCCCGGCAACACGACGGGCGGCGGCGCATCCAGCGCGAGGGCCTGATGCGCGTGTATGTGGCCCAGCTGGTGGCGCGGGCTGCCTTCGAGGTGGCCTTCCTGGTGGGCCAGTACCTGTTGTACGGCTTCGAGGTGCGGCCTTTCTTCCCGTGCAGCCGCCAGCCCTGCCCGCACGTGGTGGACTGCTTCGTGTCTCGGCCCACCGAGAAGACCATCTTCCTGCTGGTCATGTACGTGGTCAGCTGCCTCTGCCTGCTGCTCAACCTGTGCGAG
>NW_024412443.1:1740344-1753229 GCF_014898765.1 Herpailurus yagouaroundi
ACAGCCTGGTGGTGCGCGCGGCCGAGCGCGCGCGCTCCCACGACCGTGACCTGGCGAGCCTGGCGCTGCAGGCGCTGCGGGATGGGCACGCGTTGGAGGACCGCGAGAGCCCGCCGTGCTCCGGCCTCCCCGCGGCCGCCCGGGGGCCCCAGCGGTCCGGCGCCCCCGCCTCCGGGTCGGGCAGCGCCACGTCGGGGGGAACGGGCCAGGGCAGGCCGGGCACCAAGCCCAGGGCGGGCTCAGAGAAGGGCAGTGCCAGCAGCAGGGAGGGGAAGACCACCGTGTGGATCTGACGGCCCGCCCCTGAAGTGGCCCGATCCCCTGCAGGCCACGGCTGGGGTGGGGGGCTGGGGCTCTGGGGGAAGGCCAGGGTGCAGGGCGAGGAGAACCACCTGCCCTCTCTTTCTCCTCCGCCTGCTCCGGGCCACCCGGGAGGGGCACCAGGTTGAAGGCATCACCCGCTCAGCGTCACTGCCCCTCCCTGCCTGAGGTCTCCCCTCTGTCCAGGGGAGAAGGAGGAGGAGGGACCTGCGAAGGGTCCCCAGCTCTGATCCCTAAACCCGAAAGGGTTTATGGGACTGTGGCTGCGGGGGTGGGGGCAGTCTGAGCCTCACCTGTGTGTGTGTGTGTGGGGGGGGGTGTGTCTTGGCCCTCTCCTCCCCCACCCTGCTCCCCTGATCAGCCCATGTGTGTCATGGCAGGCCCGGCGCTCGTCCATACAGCCTGCAGCAGCAAATGGGGTTCCCTCCCAAACCCCCCACCTCCATCCCCAATCCACTTCCTGTTTCCTACAGAGCTGAGAGCACTCCTAGGTCTTTCTGGTACAGAAGGTCTGGACGGGAAGGGAAACCGAGGTCTGGACGGGAAGGGAGGGACAGAAGGGGAGTGCCACATCGTCCTGTGGGAGCCCTCCCCCCCCCCAGTTCCCTCCTGTGCTGAGGCCCTGGGGTGGGTGGAAGGGACTGCATTCTCTGGAGCTTCTGTACCTCTGTGGTTCGGCCCCTCCCCCTGGGACAGACGTGTGGTTCTGCAAAGAGGCCGATAGCCTGTTGTCAGGGAGTGCTGGGACTCCGGTTTGGGCCATTCTGGGGGATGGGGATCCTGGCTCCCATCTACCCCTTCTCTTCCTTCCGTCCCCCTCCCTAATTCAGACACAGCCGCCAAAGCAAAGGAAACAAAATAAAACTAACTTTTGTTTACAACTGCCTGTTGTGTGTGCATGTGGGGTATGCGCACACGTAGGTTGTGGGTGCACACATGTATGTCTACCCTGGCGCGCGCACGTGTGTGAGTGTGCCCGGGTGTGGTGTGTGTACATGTATGTGTGCACACACGCGTGTGAGTGTGCACTTTTATGTGTATGGCCTTGGCCCTACTGGGACACCTGACTCAGCTCCAGTCTTGCTGGAAGAAGCAAGGCCCAGGCCAGTTGGGTGCCTTTCAGTGTTGGGTAGTGGGCGGGGCGGGGCTGGATGGGGGGCACAGCTGAACACACAGATGGTGACAACAAAGAACACAGCCTGGCACACATACCCAGAGCCTAAGTTCAGCCTACAGTCACAGGCATGAAAGGCAGAGTACAGTGGATGTCATTATGTGGACGCTGGTCACAGCTTGTAGCGTGAAGGGCGGAGGTGGGCACATAGGTGGGGAACCCCATCGCTCTTGACCCCAGTGGTCCCCCAGTCCCCTTCAGGCCCAGAGCACCCCTCCTGGCCTGCAAACCCTCTTTGGTGTCCCCAGACCAAACCCTGATCCCAATGTCAGCCTGCCTCTGATGCCAAGAACACGCTGGGTCCCCTGGGGGAGCCCTGTCCCAGGGAGTCCCATAGAGCTATGCCAATCCAGATTCAGAGCAGAGACACACCTTGCATCTCCAAGACAGAAAGGGTCACGTGACCGGCAGTGTTGTCCTGGGGGAGTCAGAGTCTCTGTGTGTGGCTCAGACCTCCTCACAGCACAGTGACTCAAGAGTACCTGGCAAAGGCCAATGACTCTTATCGGCAGCCCCCAAGTGACACCATTTCCACTGCAGCCACAGGCCTGTGGGATCCAAGAGCAACCAGGATCCTTCTGGGACCACCAGGGTTACATTTTAAGAGGTACATGTGGGATAGGATCTCTGTGGCCTCATGGAGAATGCCATCAGCCACATGGACCCTGCAAGGCTTAATCAGCTATGCCCCCCCCTCCGCCATAGGTGAAGCCCCCTGACCCCACGCCGGGGACTGCTTTTGGGAATTTGCGGCCACTGACCCTTCTTAAACCACAACACTACCATCCTCCTATAAATCCCCTCAAGGGTATAGCCTGTATGATTTCTGTATCTCAGCCCCCTTCCCCCCGCCCACTCTCAATTGGTCTAGATACAACGTGAGGCAGTTTGGGTCATCAGGAGGAGGACTCTCCCCCAGGGCTGCTGGGGAAACTGGTTTGCTGTGGGTCAGGCTGAGTATCTGTGCCCAGTGGTTCCTGCCAACACCAGTCTAGATGTCACGGTGAAGGTGTGTTTTTAGATGAGATTAACACTGGCAATGAGCATTCTTTGGTAAGGCAGATCGCCATCCCCAGGGTGGGTGGGCCTCATCCAATCAGGTGACGGCCATAAGAGCAAAGACTGAGGTTCCTGAAGAAGAAGCCATTTATGTCCAAAGTGCTGCTGTTGGTAATATTTGTGTCATCCTGATTGGGCCCTAGGATTCCCAGAGTGAGCATAATTCTGGGGGTGTCTTTGAGGTGATTCTGCATGATATTCACACTGAATCTTTAGACTGAGTGAAGTCCCTAGTGTGGCTGGGCCTGACCCAATCAGGTGAAGGCCTGAGTAGTGAAAGGGAACTCATTTTGCCTGAGTGGGCTGGGACATTGGTCTCCAACCTGCAGACTCACTCAGGCTGGGCCGACAACCCAGCTCTCAGGCCTCCAGCCTACCCTGCAGATTTCAGACTTGCCGGCCCCGTAATGACATGAGCTGGTTCCTTGGAGAACCCCAGCTAATACACATCCTATTGGCCAGAGTGTGTTAACAGGGCATCCGTTTCAAGGCTTGGGGCCTGCGGATACCACTGGGGGCCTTCAGTTTTGTGAATTTTCCATGGCCATCGTTTAGGTTCCCACTGATGCCATGCCTCACTGATGTCACGCCCTCTCCACTGATGTCACTGGCTGTCCCCAGCCTCAGCGGACCTGTGCATCACCCAGGGTCCTGCCTCTGACACCCTGTCATTGCAGACACAGCCCCAATGCTACGCCTGAACCAATCCTCTGAAGGACGCGGCATATAAGCTGCTTGGGGCTGGGAACTCCCAGAGGCGGTGCTTTATGCTCACTGTGCTACTTGGACAGACCCCTCTCAGTGCGTGCCTTGGTTTCCCCATGCACCTGGCATGGCATGAGGATGAAGGGCTGAACCCAAGGCACAGAGCCCAGGCCTCCCCGCCTCACCTCACTGCGTGGTGGTGGTGGTGGGGGGTGGCCAGAACAGGAGCAGACGGGATGGCCTTCTTGTCTCACTGTCATCCGTTTCCACGGCTGGAGCCAAATGGCCGGCTGTTCGGGGAGAGCAGAGGGCCGTGGGGGGGGGGGGGGGAGGGGGCGGCTGCTTGTGAGCTCCCAGAATGGAGGCAGCTTCCTCTCTGCCTTTGGGAAGGGAGGAGACCGTGAGGGGAGAATAACAGGAAGCCACCCCTGGCCCAGTGGCAGCTGGGAAGTAGGGTCCAGGACCCCCACGCCTGCTGGGTTCCCAGCTCTCCACCCCTCCAGGGCTCATGGCCTCAGAAGAAGCAATGGCACACAACCCAGGTCCACCAGTGCGGTTCCCTGAGAGGCTCTGCGGCCAGGCATTCCCCCCCTCCCCCGCAGCCAGGCAGACCCCAGCCACCGTCCCCAACAAATGCGGAGCTGAAGGTGCAAGGCAGGGGGCACCTGAGAAGGGGCAGCCCATGTGCAAGGATCCCCATTGCCAGGCTGGCCCAGAGATCTGGGAGGGCTTCCCGGAGTAGAGGGCTTGGAGAAGTGCTAGCTGGCAGGTGCAGGCAGCCACTGGCCACGTGTGGTTCTGGGCACTTCAGTGTGGCTCTTGCGAGAAGCTGAAAGTTTCATTTAACTTGGTCTGAGTTGCTGTGCACTTGACCAGCCCTAGTGTGGGTAGTTGCTGTGCTGGACAGCGCCGAGTGGACTGCGCCAGGAAGGTCGGGACGGTTCCCGGTGGCGCCGGGCGGCAGTGCTGGTGGGAAGCAGACTCCTCTGCTGAACAAGGGGCTGGCTGACGTGAGGCTGGAGGACCGCGCCCCCCCCCCCCCCCGTGTTGTCCTGGCCGCTTCCTCTCCATCCTCCCCAAGCTGGCAGCGACGTGCCGGGTCACCTGTGGAATGCCAGGCCAGGCAGAGGAAGACCTTCTCCATGAAGGGCAAGCAGCCAGTGGCCAGCGGCCAGGGGAGCCACATACCAGGAATGGCAGGTCACAGCCAGGATGCCAGCCAGGAGGGGGACCGAGGGCCTGGGAGACACTAGGGGGCTCGGGGGGCCATCGGCATCCCTCACCATGCTGTCACCAGGCTTGCCAGGCCCGGCTGGGAGAGACCCAGTACCTCACAGGTTTGGGCAGCATGGCCTCGGGTAGGGCTGGACAGGACAAGGGGGAGTTGGGCAAGTAGGGGGGCTGAGCAGCCTGAGGCTCAGGGATGGGCGGGCACCTGGCATTGGCGCTCCAACCGTGTGCTGATGGGCTGTTCACGCTGAGATGGCCCATGTTACCCGTGCCCTGGGGATGCAGCAGGGAGCCACATAGGCACTCAGATCAGGTGAATCAGCAGAGTATCCAGGGCCTTAGGAGGAGGCCAGGGTGAGGGGCCAGTGCTAAGACCTGGGGTGGAAGGCCGTGGGGTCACTAACCATGGAGCCGCAACCCCTTTATAGTGGGGTGCGCTTTAGCATTCACAGTTGTTCTCACGTGGTCCTCTCAGCATCCAGTCCTGAGAAGACCACCTGATCAATCCCAGGGGGATGCGCTGTGGGAGTGAGGTGTCACACAGCCACCCCACTTCCTGGATGCAGGTGTGTGGAGGGGAGGTGTCAGATATGGAGCTCTAGGGCCCTAGAGGGTGTGCAGGTCATGTTTGTGCAAACATGCTTATGTTTCAGGAACAGGACACTCAAGGGGAAATGCCCGGCAGGCTGTGGGTCTGGACTTTTGGGGAAATGCCCTGTGTGTGGACACAGACTTGGAGTGTGGTTGGGGGAATTGGTGACGTGGTGGGGACGCATGGAGCTGGGCCCAAGGATGGCCCTGGAGCCCCACACCGGGGGCTGGCTCGGCCTCGCCTCCAGCCCCGTTTGCACACAGCATTGGGACTAGAGCTCAGAGAGCTCGATCAGGACAGGAGGGTCAGTGGGCAGTAGAGCCCAGACCACACAGATCCAGGGTGGGGGCAGGAAGCCAGCTTCCATCTCCCACCTTGGCTGGGGCTCTGGGGAGTGCAGGAGGATTAAGAGGCAGTTCTTATGCAGCACACAGTCTCTCAGTTTCCCCCAAAGGGGAGCAAAAACAGGACAATAGCTGATGGGGGAAACAGGGCTCAAAAGCTATGCCCCCCAAATACCCACATGCGAAGCTCTGGTCCCCCGTGTGACTGTGTCTGGAGATAGGCCCTCCGGAAGTAATTAGGGATCCCCGAGCCCTGGCCCTGCAGGCCTGGTGTCTTCTCAGAAGAGACACCAAAGGTGACAAGGCACCATGTGCACGCCACGGAGAGAGGCATCAGCAGACACCGGCCCTGTTCCTGGACCTCCAGCCTTCAGAGCTTTGAGAAACAGGTGTGTGTTGTATAAGCCACCCAGTGTGTGGCATCTGTTGCACAACTGATTCACACACCTAGGAAAACAGTATGGAGGTTCCTTGAAAAATTAGACACAGAATTACTGTATGAACCGGCAATTGCCCTCAGGGTACATTCCTGATAGTGTGATTTATAGTAAGAAATACGGACTTGGCCCTTGTCACTCTTTCCTGGCTCAGAGCTCCTAAAGCCCTTGGGTTTCCCAACTGAAGACAGCAATGAAGGTGTCATGGTGTTCATAACAAGCCCGAGTTCATGTTGTTGCGGTGACTTTGGAAAGCCCCTAGGGGGGGCACCTGGGTGGCTCAGTCGGTTGGGCATCCGACTTCAGCTCAGGTCACGATCTCGCGGTCCGTGAGTTCGAGCCCCGCGTCGGGCTCTGTGCTGACCGCTCAGAGCCTGGAGCCTGGAGCCTGCTTCTGATTCTGTGTCTCCCTCTCTCTCTGCCCCTCCCCCATTCATGCTCTGTCTCTCTCTGTCTCAAAAATAAATAAACGTTAAAAAAAAAAAAAAAAAAAAGAAAGCCCCTAGGGATGGCGGCTGGTGGCTTATGGACCCCACCGTGGGACCAGAGAGTTGGAGGCTTCAGTCCTGCCCCTGACCTCTGGGGAGGGGAGATGGAATCAATCACCAATGGGCAATGGATTAATCAATCACGTCTATACAATGAAACTGAGAGGGACGGTCTTGGGGTTGGGGGGTGGGGGGCTTCCAGGCTGGGGAGCACGTGGAGATGTGGGGAGAGTGACATGTCTGGAGAGGCATGGAAGCTTCCCACCCCTTCCCCAGTGCCTCACCCTGGGCGTCTCTTCCATCAGGCTGTCCCTGAGTCATATCCTTTTGTAATAAACCACTAATCTAGAAAGTGAAACATTTCCCTGAGTTCTCTGAGCCCCTCCAGAACATTCATCAAACCTGAGGAAGGGCCGTGGGAACCTCTGATCTGTTGCCTGTGGCTCAGAGCACAGGTGTCATCTGGACTTGGGGTTGGCACCTGAAGTGGGGGTGGTCTTGTGGGGCTGAGCCTGTGGGGTCTGACGCTGACTCCATGTGGACAGGGTCAGACTGGTGTGGCAGTCTGGTGTGGCAGACTTCCAGTTGGTGTCGCAGACTTCCCCTCAAGCACAGGGGGTGATCCTAAGTGTCAGAGAGAAGGGCAGAGTGTGAGCAGAGGACACACAGGAGCATGGTTGTACACACAACACCCAAAGGAACTGAGAGCAGGGTCTCCGAGAGATGTGCATACATATGGCAGCAACATCTACAACACCGAAGGGGTGGAAGTAACACAGACGTCCGCAACCTGTGGGACATCCATACAACAAAATCTCACCCATCTTTCAAGAGGAAGATCGGACACCTGCTACCGAACAGACGAACCTGGAGGACGTTATATGGCATCAGCCAGTCACAGCACGACACACACTGTGCGATCCTACTCATGAGAGTCAGGTTCCCGGAGACAGAGGGGACTGGGGGCCCCACGGGCTGGGGGCCGGGTGAAGGGGATTGGTGGTCGGCAGGAAGATGGCAAGTTCTGGATAGAAGTGGGGGACGGCTGTACACGATAAGCGCGCGCTGGCTGGGGCTGAACTGTGCGCTTGAGATTTCAGCGATGGAGACCCTCATCTTACACGCACATCACCATAGTAAAGCAAGAGGAAACCTCTTGGAGACCAGGAGCAGGGAAGGTGCGTCCTACGGAGGTGCCCAGCCAGGACAGTCAGGGGGCGGGACGGATAGCGCCTGGCCCCGCCCCTCAGGCACAAGCCCCACCTCATAGTTCCGTCCCCGCCCCTCGCCGGCACAAGTCCCGCCCAGCACACTTCGTTCCCGCCCCTCTCGAAGCTCCGTCTCGCGCGCAGGCCTGCCCTTCTCCGCACAAGTCCCGCCCCGCATGTCTCGTCCCCGCGCACGCCCCGCCCCCACGTGCAGCCCCGCCCGCCGGCAGAGGCCGCTGTGGCGTCCACCCAGTTGCCAGCGCCGCCGCCCAGCCCGCCCCTTCGAGCCGCCTTACTCCTCCCTAAGATGGCGGCCGCGGCGCTGCTCCGGGGCGCGGCTCAGGGGCGCGGCAGCCGGGCCTGGCGCTGGCGGCTGCGTGCGACCCCGAAGCGCCGCCTCGCCCACGGTTCGAGCCGTCACGGCGGCGACCCCGCGGACGGAGCGGCCTGGGCCTGCTTCCCGCTGGGCGAGCGCACCCTGGTGCGCGTGCGCGGGCCAGACTCCGCGCCGTTCCTCCTGGGGCTGCTGACCAATGAGCTGCCGCTTCCGGGTCCTGCGGACTGCGCTACCCTACCCCCGGCGCGGGCGGGCTACGCCCACTTTCTCAACATTCAGGGCCGCACGCTATACGACGTCATTGTCTACCGGTGAGAGCGGGCGTCTGCAGTACCTAAAGGGAGGGGGAAGGCGGAGGGGCGGGAGCCGGGGCGGGAACCGGGGCGGCAGCCGGGGTGGAAGCCGGGGCGGGCGGGGCCACACGGAGGAGGGAGGAGGGAGGAGGGAGGAGGGAGGAGGGGCGGGGACACCCAGGGGGAAAGAGGAGGGGCAGGCCGCCGGGGGAGGGAGGAGAGTCGGCCGCACCAGGCGGAGGGAGGAGGGGCAGGCCTCTGGGGGAGGGAGGAGAGGCGGCCGCACCCGGAGGGAGGGAGGAGGGGCAGGAGCCGGGGCGGGGCCACCCAGAGGGGCGGGGGAGGGGCGGGGGAGGGGCGGGGCCACTCAGGGGGAGGGAGGATGGGCGGGATCCGGAGCGGGGCACCCAGGCGGAGGGAGGGAGGGGCGGGAGCCGGGCCGGGGACACACCGAGGAAAGGAGAAGAGGCGGCCGCACCCAACGGGAGGGAGGAGGGACGGGAGCCCGGGCGGGGCCGAGTCACTTAGGTGGAGAGAGAAGGGGCTGGGCTACCTAGGTGGAGGGAGGAGAGGCGGCCGCAGCCAGGGGGAAGGTCGAGGGGCAGGGGCACCCAGGGGGAGGGAAGAGGGACGGGAGCCGCGGAAGGGCAGGCCGCCTGACGGGTAGGGTGCGGATTGCTAGGGGTCACCCGGAGCCCGGGCATCTGGCGTGAACTCTCAGAGGCTGCGAAAGGATCTTCAGGGCGGGTCACTTGGGGAAGGACATGGGGGGCCTGGGCATCGAGGGGAGGACACCTGACCTGCGGCTGACTGGGCTGCTCTGGAGAGAGGGCCACTCTCCTGGGAGCCCAGCGCTGTCCAGCTTTCTGTCCCTGCCTGGTGCTCTCTGGAGTTTCTCCTTTTGGTTCATTTACTTCCTGCCTCGTGGCCCCCTGTTCTGGTTTCCCAGGCGTAACACCTTGTTCTAGGGGTAGCTTGGGATTTTTGCTTTGAAAGTGGACTTTAGTTTTTGCAGCCCATTTAAGTTCACAGCATGACCGCGGGGAAGGCACAGACTCCCTCACGGCAGCGTCCCCACCTGGGGGACCCGCATTGATGCTGCAGCACCCAGGGCCCATCCTTTCGTGGGGAGGACAAGTATGGGATGACATGGACCCATCACGTGATGGCTGTCACCACCCTGACAGCCCAGCCCCCCTGTGCCCAGAGTTATCCCTCCCTTCCCTAATCCCCGAAGCCACTGGGTGGGGGGGGATCCTTTTCCTGTCTTCGTGGTTTTTCCTTTTCCAGAGCGCTGGGCACTTGGAATCCCACAGTGGGCAGCCATCTTGGATTGGCTGCTTCCACTTAGTGATATGTGGTTAAGCCATTTCTCTTTAGCGCTGAGTGATGTCGCTTGGCATGGATGGACTGCAGTCTCTTCACCCGTCACCTCGTGGAGGACGTCTTGGTTCTTCCAAGTTTGGGTGGTTGTGGGTAAGCTGCCGTAAACATCTGTGTCCAGGATTTTGTGTTAAGGCCCAGAAGGTCGACTGCTGGGTCGCACCGTGCAACAATGTTTGGTTTTTTGAGAAACCACCAAACACTTCCATGATGGCTGTGCGGTTTCGGGTCCCCACCAGCAAGCAATGGCTTGTTTGCAACGTGCATACTCTTTGTGGGGAGGTGCCTGTTAAGGTCTCTGGCCCATTTCTAACCGGGTTGTCTGTTTCTTGACCCTTGAACTTTTCAGTGTTCTTGTGTGTTCTGAGTGATGGCCCCTGGTCACATGTGATGTTTCAGGTCTCCTCCCCCTGCTGTCCTGTTCCCTCTGGCGAGGCTGTGTGTGTTCCTGTCCCAACCACACGTGTGCTGTCTGGGGAGCCTTCCTCAGGCACTGGCTGCATACAAGGTGCTCTGGGTTCCGCTACGGATGGTATCGCTGGCTCTTGTGGGAAGCTCCCCAGTCTGTGTCTGCTGCTCTGCGTATCGGGTCGGTCCCCTGCTCTGTTTCCAGCAGGACATGCACCTCACCTTCCCACCTCTTTCCCTTCGTGTGGATCTCAGCAGTTCCTGGGTGGTGCAGTCTGGCCTGTGTGTGCTCAGTGGAATGTGGGGCCAGGGACACCTACTTCCAGGAACCTCCCATGTGGCTCCCATGTGGCCTCCGCTCAGTCCCCCTGCCGTGGTCTCACTCCTTGGGGCACCTCTTGGGGACCTTGGAGGGCACTATGTCCTCAGTCCTCCATGGGCACCTGGTAGGCCACTCCCCCAAGTGCCTTGGAGCACACCAGTCAGCCTGACTCAATTCTCCAGGTACAATCCTGTTCCTGCTGGCCTCCTTGTGTCCCATACCTGCCCACACCTCACACCCTGACATCTGCCATGTCCTCGAGGGACCGTATTTGTGTGATCATAGGGTAGACGCCCTGTGTTTATGGGGGTCGCAGATGACAGGGTGGTGGGTGCTGTGCAGAGAGGACATCAGACTCTTGGGGGAGGGGTTTCCTTGTGCTCTGGGCATGGGGTTAGGCGGGCCCAGGCCTCCCTTTCTGGTGTTCACACAGCCTGTGCCCTGACAGCCAGGCCAGCTGGTGAGGCCGCAGCTGTCCCCCAGCCTCCCTCTTCCTGCAGCTGCACTTGTGACCCTAGGAGGGGCAGCCATGCTTAGCAACAAGAGTGCAGGGCACGACAGACAGCGGGTGACTTTTAGAGTAAGGACGTTCTCTGCAGTGTTTGGAAGGTGCTTTTTGCTAAAGACATCGTTCACTGTTTATCTGATAAATTTACCTGGCAACACTGGCCCAGAGGCAGTGCCACCAGGCATCTGGGGACATTTGTGCTTGTGACTCAGGGCTGGGGGTGTTGGTGCTCCTGACATTGAATGGGTCAGGCCTGGCAAGCAACCCTGGGCACAGGTGCACCTCCTCCCCACCACCCCCTGTTCCTCAGCTGTAGCAAGTGCAGCAGACAGTCTGATTTGGGGGCACAGGGGGGCCAGGGTGCACTCTAGCTTTGTTGGTCCCCAGGGTCTGCCTGGCGCACAGTCATGGGCACAGGTGGCCAGGGAAGTGCCTGAGCCCAGAATGGGGACCTGCCTGCCTTGACCTGCCTCAGCACCCCTGGGAACCTGGCTCCCTGGCCAGGACCCTCAGAGGCTGGTGCTCCCCCATGACCTCACATTGTGCCCAGCCCTGCCTGATTCCTCCCCTGCCATCTTTCATGTTGTCTCTGAGGGTGGTTTTTACCCGAGACTTAAAATGAAAACACAGGTGCATGTGGCAGAGAACCCTAACAGTGCGGGGCGGTTTACGGTGGGAGATACCCCTTTGCTGCTTCCTCCCAACCTGCATAGACATCCGGAGCCCCGTCCTCTGAGACAGCTTCTTTTCCTTTATGACTCCTTTGAAATAATGGTGGATTCACAGGGAGCACGGGAAGGAGCAGGGAGGCCTGTGCACTCTTGCCCCAGTCCCACAGGGCGGTGTCTTGCCTCCTGGAGTCTGGGGTCACGATCAGGGGTGGGACACGGGCCACTAACAGAGCTCATGCAGGATCCCCGCAGACTTGATGCGCCAGCACGTGTGAACACACTTGCTGGTGTCTGTGCCTTGGTCACATGTGTGGCCCCTGTGACCTCGATGAGGACAGCTGTTCCATCACCACCACTGGGTCCCCTGTCCCCTGTGCAGCACACCTGCCCTTCTCACCCCAGCTCCTCTCCTGGCTTTTTACCATTTGTCTGACCAGTAGGTCACCTCGAAGTCTGACAAGTGGAACTGCTTGGGATTGGACTCACACACCTTGATACCCTGTGGTTCTGCCCACTTGTATCAGTGTGACCCATGGCTGCTGTTTGTGGTGGGAGTGGGGGTGGGGAATGTGGACACGATAGAGTGTGCACTGTAGGGTGAGCCCCCAGAGGTGGGACCCCAAGCAAGTCCTTGCTTTTCTTTCCTGTGGGGGTAACTGGTTTCTCCAGGGCAGCACTTAATCCTGTACTGTCTGGGGGCACCAGCTGATGGGCTCTGAGGGAGGGGCCATGGACATCAGCTGGTGGGCTCTGTGGGAGGGGTGGGGAGCACCAGCTGGTGGGCTCTGCAGGGAGGGGTGGGTGGCACCAGCTGGTGGGCTCTGGGGGAGGGGTCAGGGGCACCAGCTAATGAGGTAAAGGGTAGAGGTCAGGGTCACCTGCTGATGGGCTTTGGGGGAGGGGTCAGTGGCACCAGCTCGTGGGCTCTGGGCGAGGGGTTGGGGGTACTAGCTGGTGCCCTCTGAGAGGAGAGGTAGGCGGGCACCAGTTGTTGAATCTGGGGGAGGGGTCTGGGGCACCAACTGGTGGCTGTGGGGAAGAGTTCAGGGGTACCAGCTGGTGGACTCAGGGTAAGGGATCAATGACATCAGCTAGTGGGCTCTGGGCAAGGGGTCAGGAAGCAGCTAGTGGGCTCTGGGGGAGCAGTCCAGGACCCCAGCTGGTGGGTTTGAGTGGAAGTTTCCGGGGTCACAAGGCAATAGGGTCAATGGTAGAGATTAGGGATACTAGGTGGTGATTCTATGGGACTGGTCAGGGGTACCAGCTGATGGCTGCTAGGGGAGGGGTCAGGGGCACCAGCTGCTAGGCTCTGGGGGAGAGGTCTGGGCACCAGCTGGTGGGCTCTGAGGAGTGGGTGACATCAGCTTGTGGGCTGTGGGGGCGTGGTCAGGGGCACCAGCTGATG
>NW_024412443.1:1753239-1762840 GCF_014898765.1 Herpailurus yagouaroundi
AGCTGATGGATTTGAGAGGAAGGTTCTGGGGCACCAGCTAATGGGGTCAAGGGTACATGTAAGGGACACCAAGTGATGGGGTGGGATTGGGGTCACAGTAGGTGGGCTCTGGGGAAGGGGTCAGGGGCACCAACTGGTGGGCTCTGAGGGGAGAGGTGGGCGAGCACCAGTTGTTGACTCTGGGGGAGGGGTTGGGGCATCATCTAATGGGGTCAAGGGTAGAGGTCAAAAGCACCAGCTGGTGGGCTCTGGGGGAGGGGTTGGCACCAGCTGGTGGGTTCTGGGGGAGTGGTCGGGGGGCACCAGATGATGGGATCAAGGGTAGAGGTCAGCGACATCAGCTGGTTCCATGAACCCTCCCCCAAAAGTATACCAGCTGATGAGCTAGTCCAATCAGAACCAGGTGGCCTCTGGGGGAGCGGTTGGGGGCATCAGCTGGTAGGCTCTGGGGGAGCGGTTGGGGGCACCAGCTCGTGGGCTCTGGGGGAGGAGGGGTCTGGGACATCAGATAATAGGCTCTGGGGGAGGGGTTGGGGGCACCAATTGGTGGGCCCTGGGGAGGGGTCTGGGACACCAGATGTTGGGCCCTGAGGAGGGGTCTGGGACACCAGATGATGGGCCCTGGGAGAGGGGTCGGGGGTACTAGTTGGTAGTTTCTCAGGCACGCTCATGGAAGGTGTTATCCGTTCCCTTTCTGTTTCCACTGGGCTGGGGATCCTAGTCCTGTCCACATCTACGACCAGGATCTTGGTTATATACTCTTGTGGGTCCTGAACGTCTAGCCCTGAGGTCCCTGTACCAGTCTCTTCTCTGTGCTGCGTGTCCCATGTGGTTAGCACACCAGGTTCCAGGGTTGCTGCTGTGGCAGTGGGGGTCCAGAGTGCAGTTAGGGTGGTTGTGGGGCCCTGACAGGGTTCCAGGGCTCTCCTTGGGAAGTGGGAGGTGGCTCTGGGCAGACTGTAAGTGGCCTCACAGCACATCCCCTCGGCTCTGTCCGCTGCTTGCTGTCCCACCTACCCCCCAGCCTGCCCCCCATCGTGAGTGCTGAGGGCACCCACCTCAGACCCTTGGCTTCTGTGGGCCAGAGGAGGCAGGTCCTGGTCCTGTGAGGCTGCCTGCAGCTCTCCCCCTCACGTGGAGGACCAGACCAACAGCACTGTGGTCCCCGGACCTGGGTCCCACCTGCCCAGCCACGGCCTGTCTTCCACCAAGTGGACCGCTCCCTGTGGTTCGCACCCCGGGTAGGGAGGGTCCCGCAGCAGACCTGGGGTCTGGAGCACGGTGGGTGGAGAGCGGTGGCCCCAGGCCAACCCTCAGGAGCCCCTGCCCCTACCTGCAGGCTCCCAGAGCATGAGCTCGCTGAACAGGCGCCCGCTTTCCTCCTGGAGTGTGACAGCACGGTGCTGGGCGCCCTGGAGACACACCTGGCACTGTACAGGATCCGGCGGAAGGTCGTGGTGGAGCCGTGCCCTGAGCTGCGTGTGTGGGCTCTGCTGCCTGACTGCCCCGAGGAGGTCTGTGGGGCCGCGCCGTTGCGGGAGCGGACCGACAGAACCAGCGTCCTCACCCCCGACCCCCGGACCGCCCGCATGGGCTGGCGGCTTCTCATCCGGGATGAGGGCCTGGTGCCGGTGTCCAGAGGCCGGCTCGGAGACCCCCGGGATTATCACAGACACCGGTACCAGCAAGGTAGGGACGGGGTGGGGCTGTGCTGGTGGGGGCGGGGGGAGGGCTCAGGCGCTGTGTCCAGTGTTGGCCCTTCTCCACGAGCCCACCATCCCCCAGCTCCCGAGGAGGCCTTAGCCCTCAGAGAGCTTCTCCCCTCCCACCCCACAGGCGTTCCTGAGGGGGTCCGGGACCTGCCCCCAGGAGTGGCCCTGCCCCTGGAGTCCAACCTGGCTTTCATGAATGGTGTCAGCTTCAGTAAGGGCTGCTACATAGGCCAGGAGCTGACCGCCCGCACCCACCACATGGGCGTCATCCGCAAACGCCTGTTCCCAGTGCAGCTGTTGGGGCCTGTCCCTGAGGATGGCATCGCTCTGGGCGCCCCAGTGCTCACCGAGTCGGGTCAGGCCGCCGGCAAGTACAGGGCTGGCCAGGGGGATGTGGGCCTCGCCTTGCTGCGGGCAGAGAAGATTAAGGGCCCTCTCCACATCAGGACCTCCAACAGCGGCCAGGTGGCCCTGACTGTGTCTGTACCGGACTGGTGGCCCACAGTCGCCAAATAGCCAGGAAGGACGTCCCTCTGCTCCTGCAGCCCTGGGGCTGCCAGGGTGCCCTGGAGGGCTCTGTCCATCTGCTGCACTCTGCAGGCTGGCCTCCTAGCTCCCAGGGCTGCAGGTGTGGTTGGCTTGTGTTTCCCACCCACCGTGCTTCCCAAAGAGGGTCCCACGGGCAGCTGTGGCTGTCATCCCTTGCTGCTCTGTGGCTGTGAGCTGCAGGAGTCCTCCTGGGGACCCAGGAGGAGGAGCCAGCCCTTCACGTGCCCCTGTGCCAAGGTGAGCTGCAGTTTCCCTCCGATGGGGAAGGACAGGGTCCCAGCTGTGTGGGTTTGGAGGTGGTTCATCTATTGGCTGAGGACAGGACGGTCCAGAGCCTTGTCCCCAGGCTGCCTGCATTCCTCTCCATCTGGGGTTGGCTGAAAGGGCAGGTGGGCCCTGGGAACTGGTGTGCCATGTGCTGGCTGTGGGACACCCTGTGAATTTCACATGGGGGCCCCACTTGTGCACCAAGGTTTCTGCTGCGCCCCTCCCCCTCCACCCCAGGAGCTGCCCTGGGGTGGGACAGCAGGGCTCTGACAAGGAGGAGCTTCTGCTTGGTTTACTTGCTGCTTTTCTGAGGCGTGGCTATGTTTTAACAGTAAGAGATTGACTTTCTTCTCTTCTTGAAACCACTGACTTGCACTGTCCCATGCAATGTGAATCTCATGGTTAGGGGTGTCCCGCGTGATGCCCCGGAGTGGCTATTAAAGTGTGACGCACAAGCAGCATGTGTGGAGCTCTGGTTTCATTTTGGGTGGAAGGTGCTGGGACTCCATTTTGGGTAGAGCAGATACACCGAGAGCACTCCAGGTGAAATACGCCAGCAGAGTCCCAGGAAGAGGCCTTGTTCTGGGACAGCAAGGGAGCTCCAAGTCTGCGGTGGATGGCGTGGCTTGCCTTCGTATCCACGGAGGGGAGAGGCTAATAGGAAACCGAGTTAGTGCCAGCATCTGGGCCCTCACGGGGCGATTCACTGGCAAGTATGCACTGCCCTCCCTCAGCCCCCACTGGCGGGTCTCCAGGCCAACACTCAGACCTCACATCAGGACTTTGTCTCCTGTCCAGCTGCAGACTGTGCAGCGCCCCTCTGCATGTGACCTGGGGCCTGGGAGCCAGCCTTGCACAGTGGGTGTGTGCCTGTGCCCAGCACCTGTGCTGTGCTGGACGTGCTTGGGCTCCTCACAGTCCGTGGACCCACCCGCCGAGTGGGTACCTGGAGTCCCATGCCGGGAGCCGAGAGTAACCGGGAGGGAGGCTGGCCACTGTGGCGGAAAGCTCCAGCAGCTGCCCAATGAGATGCTGCATTCCAGATCATGTGTCCCCTACTGTCCTTAGGCATCCAGGTCATTGGGACCTGAGACACTCTGTTTAGTCTGAGTTCTACCTCAGGGATCATAACCGAAAGCTGCTGTCCAAAACAAGTGTTCCTTTGCTGGACAGACCTTGTCACTCCTCATAGAATCACCAGAGCTTCCAAGAGTCTGTGGCTTTCAGAGGCTGTAAGGTGCGCTGCCCAGTGTACATGCCAGGGGACCAAGGGGTCCCGTTGAGGTTTGATGCTTACATCTGCTTGTCTCCATGTTCGTCAATGTCGAGCTCCAGGAGGACAGTGCAGGCACTCGGGAAGCCCCTTGCTGGTTCTTGGGTCCGCCTCAGTTTGTTTGTAAGAAGTACGGAGTTCCAGGAAGCAAGTGGTCTTATGCTCTGCCCCAATGCCCTGAGAGTGTGGCCAGTGGGCAGATGTCAGAGGGCGCTGGGTTCTGGAGACCTGGCCCTCCTGGGGGAGCCCCCTGCCCCCACTGTGAAGCTGGTTAAGACATGCTTCCCCCAACGTTTCATCATGAGCACCCCGCACGGAACGTGAGAGTTTGCTGTGAGCACCGGTGCATGTGCCCGATGACACCCCACTTGCCAGACCCCATCACCTGGCCCCCCCTCAGCCTTGGTTGTGTTTTGCTGCATTTCCAACAAACTGGCAGACCTCACACCCTCCTAATGCCTTCCTCATCATCAACGTCTTTCGTTCCCTGGGAGGTAAAATTTGGCTACCATGAAATGCACCAATCTTGCTATTTCCTGGATTGTGTGGAGTGCATATGGCTGTGCACCCAAGACTGGAGGAAGGTCTGGAACATTCCGTCCCCGGGCAGCACTCACCGGCCTGTCCCGGCCAGTCCCTGTGCCCCAGCTGCCACAGATGTGCAGAGCCTGGGGCTTCAGGTGGGGTGCTGCCTGGCGGGTGGCTGGACCATGGTGAGCATCTCTGAGTCCTCCTGTGGGAGCGAGCCCTTTGTGGACACATGCCTCATCTGGGGTGGGATCACAGAGCTGCGGGTAGGGGGAGGTCCCCAGTAAGGAGCTGTCTGTGTTCTCTGGGTGACCTGGCGACTGTTCCGTTTCCTGCTTCAGCCAGCAGCATGGCCTTGCCACCATGTGGTGTGGTCAGCCTTCGTAATTTCCACGTGGAGACTTGGTGTTTAGATTTCAGTCATCGTGGGTGGATGCCTGCCTGTGTCTCAGGGACGGTGGGGAGCCCCATCCACTCTCTATGGTCTGGGCACCCGGACAGTTCAGGGTCCCTGGCTCCACTTTCTTCCCAGAGGATGTTGATCTAGTGTGGTCACGTTCGTGTTTGCGGGAAAAATGAGTGATTTCCAAAGGTTTTGTTTTGTGTCAGCCCTCAAAGGGAGGAGATGGTCAGGGAAGGTCAGCAGCCAGCCAGCAGGGACCCTGTTGATTAACAGAATGTTCTGGAGACTGCTGAGTCCTGGGCTACCTTTCACTCTCTCATCTGTTCACTCAGAGGCTTACTAAGCGCCCACCAGCCATGAACTAAAGCACAAAGTATGCTGGGTTGTGTTAGCTTTTCTGTGATTAAGCTGGGAACAGGGCAGGCTGTGTGTGGAGGTGGGGTGCATTAGGGGGATGGGTGTGTGTGGGGTCAGAGCACATTGGGAGACTGGGTGCACTGGGAGGATAGGCTGTGTGCAGAGTCGGGGAGCACTGGGGCCCTGGGCTCATGTGCAGTGGGGTACATTGGGAAGATAGGCTGTGTGCAGGGTTGGGGCACATTGGGTGGCTGGGCTCATGGGCATTGGGACACCTTGGGAGCTTGGACTGTGTGCAGGGTCGGTGGCACTGGGTGGCTGGGTACATTCAGCATGGGGTCAAGCATTTGTGGTGGCTGTGTCCAGACAGAGGGCCCACCGTGGGGGAAAGATCCTGACCAATACCGCACCTCGCATGCCCTTCAAAGAGCTGAGGCCAGTGTGGCTAGGGGCAGGGCTCTTGGGAAGGGGTGTGGGCAAAGGGCAGGATCCTGAGGCCTCAAGGGGCAGAGGTAGAGTAGGGCAGAGTTTAGGGGGGCAGTGTGGGAGAGCGGCTGTTGCCATGCAGGGCAGGAGCTGCGGGAGGGTTTGTGGCGAGTGGGGGCATGGGGACAGGGTTCCCTGGTGAGGAGTCAGGGGCTTAGACCTTATCTAAAGCATGGGGTTTGGAGGAATGGGGGACGCTGCCTAGGGCTGCCCCCTGGGTGGAGGGCAGTAGGGTGTCAGGTGGCCTGGAAGTTCTGAGCACAGGAGGTGTGGCAGGATGAAGACCAGTGGGGGCCATGGGACTCACAGGTCCTCTCTGGACCTGCCTCAGGTCCCCCCACACCTTGTGTGGACCTCTGGCTTAATGGGAACTGTTACGAGGTCATCGCCACCACCAGGTCCCACTTCCCTGTTCCCCAGCACCCCTCCCACGGGGACTGCACATCCCCCAGCCACCCCCTCTCATGGAGACTGTTTGCAAGTGCCCCCCCCCCCCCCCCCCCCCCTGTTGGGGGGGGTTTTTGGGGGCCCCCCCCCCCCCCCCAGTACCTCCCATGGGGACTGTTTGCAGGTCCCCCAGCCACTCCCCTTCCGTGGGGATGTTTGCAGGTCCCCCAGCACCCCTCCTCCCTGGGACTGTTTGTAGGTCCCCCAGCCTCCCCCCACCCCCTGGGTACTGTCTGCAGGGTCCCCCCCCAGCACGCCCCTGCCCTGTGGGGACTATTTACAGGGTACTCCCCCAGCCCCGCAGTGGGGACTGTTTGCAGGTCCCCCAGCCTCCCCCTACCCCGCGGGGACTGTTTGCAGGGTACTCCCCCAGCCCCGCAGTGGGAACTGTTTGCAGGCTCCCTCCCCAGCTCCCCCCTTCTGCCCTCCGTGGGAACTGTTTGCACCCAGACCCCCGTTGGGGACTGTTTGCAGGGTACACCCTCAGCCTTCCCCCCGCCGTGGGGACTGTTTGCAGGGTCCCCCCCAAGCCTCGCGGTGGGGACTGTTTGCAGAACCCCCGCGGTATCACACAGGACCCGCTGGCCTCATGCAGCCCCTCTTGCACGCGCGGTCCGCGTGCCCATGAGTTGTTAGTCTTATCACCAGGGGGCGCTGCTGTGTCTCGTGAGGTTGCTTTGTGTCCTTATCTCCTCGCGCAGCTTGGTGTAGTGGTCTGTCACGCTCTGTTCCAGCCCCGCGGGGGCGGGGACGTTTGGGTGGTGCATGTTCACTCCGGGCTGTGTGCGCACGGTTTCCGTGTCCCTGGGATGCGGGCCCGGGAGAGGCCAGGCTGCCTCACGTGGTGGTGGCGGCAAGCTTATTGTCCCAGGAGTTGCACGTTTTCCCAGCACTGCTGCACCCCAGTGCGCTCCGGGGGGAGGGGGGGACCCCGTTTCCTGCCTCCTGCCCAGCATCCGGGGGCGGGGAGTGTTCTAGCTGCCCCCATAGGTGTGTGGTGCTGGTTTTGGTCTGAACTTCCCCCGCGGCTCCTGGGTGCATTCACTGGTGGAACGCCTCCTCGGCACTGGGGTACAGGCCCTCCTCCCTTGTCCGAGGCCAAGGGTACTCACGACCTGCGGCAGGTGCCGCAGATACTGCCACCTTGCTTATGGGGGACCATGGCCCATCAGTAGGCAACTTGGCATGCTGTGCGCTTGCTTCACGGACGCCTGATGTCAGGCACAACACTACCCGACCCGCAGTCAGCGGATGAGGCCCAGGGTGGTCTTCTTGCACTGAGGACCACCAGATGGCTCTGCATCCTCCGCGCTCCCGGGCAGTGTGAGTAGGGAAACCACCAGCAAAGGTCCAGAAGTGCAGGCGGCATGGCCCTGAGCCAACCACCTTAGACGGGGAAGAGGACACTGGTTTCAGTGTGGAACAAAGCACCCGCCCCAGCTCGGTCTCACGGCTCTGAGCCTATACGCAAGGACGACTGATAAGGGGTCACAGACACACCAGACCAGCGGGCCAACTTGCACCTACAGAGGCCAGAGGAATGAGGGTCGGCTGTGGTTTGCAGATACTTTCTCCCTGGATAGCTAGACCTGCCATCCTTGCACACAACAGAAGCTTTAGGTTTTGACCTGGTGCAATTATCAGTGCTTCCTTTTTTATTTCCTTGTTTTTTGGCATCTCTGTTGTGGAGACAATAGTAGTTTATAGTTTCATTTTATTTTTTAAATTTACTTTGAGAGAGAGAAAGAGTGCGCACGTGCACGAGCAGGGGAAGGCCGGAGAGAGAGAATGCCATGCTGTCAGCACAGAGCCCGACATGGGGCCGGAACCCACGAACTGTGAGATCATGACCTGAGGCGCAGTCAGACGCTTAAGCGACCGAGCCACCCAGGCGCCCCTGGTTTATAGTTTCTGTTGCTTTTGGCCTTAGGGCAATGCTGGCCTCACAGATGAGGTAGGAGGTGTCTTCGTGCTCTGCCTCCTGACAGGCTGCGGAGGTGGTGTTGTTTCTCCCCGAGATGTGTGGTGGAATTCACCCATGAACCCCACTGGGCCTGGTGCTTTCTGTCGTGGAAGGTTGTTAGCTACCAGTAGATAGAGGCCCATTTGTGCTATTTGTCCTTCAGAGGGTGTTGGCAGGTGGCAAGTCAGGCAATTGGCCTGTTATACTTGGGTTATCAGCTTTGGGGCACAGGGTTGTGCACCATATTCTTGTTATCCTCTAACGTCCGTGGGGCCCATAGTAATGCCCCTTCTCTCCCTCGCCTCTCATGTATTTGTTGATTCATTTGTTTAGCATATTTATTTTTCACCAAAGTGTAGTTGGCACTTAGCGTTACATTGGCCTCAGCTGTGTGCCACACTGATCCAGCTCCTCTGCCCCTTACACTGTGTTCCCCACCCCACCCACACTACCACAGAGCCACTGACTGTTCTCTGTGCTGTGCCTTTCATCCCTGTGACTTCCTTGTGCCATACAGGAAGCCTGGATCTCCCACTTCCCTTCACCCATTTTCCCCTCCCCTCTGGCAGCTGTCTGTGTGTTCTCTGTATTTGTGGTTCTGTTTCTGCTTTTTGTTTGTTTCTCAAATTCTGTGTAGGCATGAAGTCATATGGTATTTGTCTGTCTCTGTCTGACTTATTTCACTTAACATATTACACTCTGGCTCCATCCGTGTCCTTGCAGATGGCGAGATCTCATCCTTTTTTGTGGCTGCATACTATTGCACTGTCTGATGTATCCATCCCTCTGTGGATAGACCCTTGGGCTGCCTCCACATCTTGTCTGTCATAAACACTACTGCACAAGACACAGGGGTGCATTTGTCTTTTCTGATCAGTGTTTCACCCTCTGTGGGTAAACGCCCCATCGTGGTGTATCGATGTCCACTCTACCTTTTACGTATGACACTTCTGGGGTCAGGTGCAGGAGCTCTTTGCCGAGGCCCTAGATTCTGAAGGTTTTCTCCAAGATCTTTACAGTTTCTGTTGTGTGTTTAGGTCCATGGTTTGAACCAGTTTGGTGAACATGAGGTGTGGGATTTGGGGGAAGGTGCCCAGCACCATCTGTTGAAAAGGCTCCTCCCTTGGGTTGTGTTTGCACCACTGACAGGGGCCAGGAGGGCATGTCTGCGTGGATCCCCATGTGGGCCCCCGTGTGTGCCCCATCCCGCTCATCTGTGTGGCTCTCTGCCACACCACGCCTCTTGATTCCTGTGGCTGCACGTGTGCTGGACGTCAGGCACAACGGTTCTTCTACCTTCTTTTTCAAGATGTTTAGGCCTTCTAGGGCCTGCGCCTTTCCATATGAATTTTGGATTAAGTGTGTGCCTACAAGAAGCCTTGTGGTGGTTTCCCTTCTCCCCTTCCTTTCCCTCCCCTCCCCTCCCCTCCCATTCCCTTCCCTTCCCTTCCCTTCCCTTCCCTTCCCTTCCCTTCCCTTACGTCTCCTCCCCTCCTATTCCCTCTTCTCCCCTTCTCTTCCCTCTCCTCTCCTTTCCTTTCCCTTCCCTCCTTCCCTTCCCTCCCCTCCCCTTCCCTCTCCTTCCCTCTCCTTCCCTCTCCTTCCCTCTCCTTCCC
>NW_024412443.1:1762850-1764134 GCF_014898765.1 Herpailurus yagouaroundi
CCTTCCCTTCCCTTCCCTTCCCTTCCCTTCCCTTCCCTTCCCTATCCTCTCCTTCTCCTTCCCTCCTTCCCTTCCCTTCCCTCCCCTCCCCTCCCCCTCTCCTCTCCTCTCCTTTCCTTCCCTCCTCCCTCCCTCCCTGCTGTTCCCTTCCCTACCCTTTCCTCCTTCCTCCTGCCTCCTTCTTCCCTCCCTTCCTTTCTCCTTCCTCCCTCATCCCTCCTCCTTTCTTCTCCCTCCCTCCTCCTTTCTTCTCCCTCCCTCCCTTCCCTCCCCTTCCCTCCTCCTTCCTCTCTCCCTCCTTCCTCTTCCCTCCCCTTCCCTTCCCTCCCCTCCCCTTCCTTCCTCCTTCCTCCTTCCTCCTCCCTCCCTCCCCTTCCCCTTTTTCTCTCCCTCCCTCCCTCCCTTCCTTCTTTCTTGTCTTGAAGCATGGTGATTACTGTGTAAAAGAGGACTATGAATTTCTCTACCTACACTAATGAATAAATTCTCTTCAAGGCAGTTTTACTTTGGCGTAGAATTCAGGTATGCACACTAGCTCATCTAAGTACCTTTGCAAACACATGGAAGAACTTCTGAGTGCAGGCCTTGTGCTGGGTGCTGGAAATCTAGCGGTGGACAGTTGGCACACACGGCGTTTTCAGCCCATGCCACTTGTTGTGAATGGACTCTTTGTATTGGTAGACTCTCTGTACAGCTGATCAGTTTGGCGCTACCTTATTTTGTAGTAGTTGAATATTGGAAATTAAGAGGCTTGTCCTGTATCAGTAAAAATTTGTGTTGGGGGCACCTGGGGGGCTCAGTTGGTTAAGCGTCTCACTCTTGATGTTGGCTCAGGTCATGATCTCATGGTTCATAAGTTTTAGCCCCGAGTTGGGCTCTGTGCTGACAGTGCAGAGCCTGCTGGGGAGTCTCTCCCTCTCTCTGCCCCTCCCCTCTCACTCTCTGTGTCTCTCTCTAAAATAAATAAATAAACATTAAAAAAATTTGTGTTGGAATGCATCACCTCCATGCAGGGTCTGATGTTATCACCCGAAGCACTGAAGATGTCAAGCACAAGACAGAGTGACTGAAGGTCTGAAAGACTCGAGTGATGATTTAGGAAAATCTCTGACCCACAAGGCATAATTGTAAACAGTATTTTCCAGTATATAATGGGGAAGACTGTGAACTAAGTTTTTCAGCTTAGACTTTTCTGCTAAGGAACCTATCTATAGTATTCATGTAGTTATGTTATGTTATGTTATGTTATGTTATGTTATGTTATGTTATGTTATGTTATGTTAT
>NW_024412443.1:1764144-1794172 GCF_014898765.1 Herpailurus yagouaroundi
ATGTTATGTTATGTTATGTTATGTTATGTTATGTTATGTTATGTTATTAAGTAGGCTTCCCACCCAACGTAGAGCCCAATGCAGGCTTGAACTCATGGCCCTGAGATCAAGACCTGAGCTGAGATCGAGTCCAGTGCTTGACCAACTGAGACTCCCAGGCACCCCTACCATATTTATTGTAAATGTAACTCATAGGAAAATTGTGATTCCTTCTCCAGAAATTTACTTTATGGCTAGAGGTAAGACAGGGGGTGGACAGTCCGTAGAGAGGAGTCCCCGATGGGGGGGAGGGGACACAAGGGAGATGGTGACTTGGCCTGTAAGTTGGGTCCTCACGGGCAGGTTTTGTCCTAAAGGGAAGGGGACAGACGGTGTGGATGATGGGCTGCAGCAAACCTTGAAGCTCTGCCAGGCTCTCAGAGGCGGAGAACCAGCAACAAAAATTCAGACCTAGAGCCATCCACTGAAACTTCACCCTCCTGGGGAGAATGGAGTCAGATGCCAAAGCTGAATTCTATAAATGACATACAGTGCCATGTAGGGTGAGAGAGGGGGAGGGGGAGGGGGGTAGATCAAGCAGGGGTCAGGAGAGAGGAGGAGGGAGGGGAGGTGGATCAAGCAGATGGCAGGAGAGGGGTAGGGGCGGGGAGCTGGATCAAGCAGGTGGCAGGAGGGGGGTGTGGGGGCAAGGAGGTAGATCAAGCAGGTGTCAGGAGAGGGGGAGGGAGGAGGGGAGGTGGATCACGCAGGTGGCAGGAGGTGGGGGCAGGGTGGTAGATCAAGCAGCTGGTAGGAGGGTCATGGGGACAGAGAGGTGGACAGGCACCTGGCAATAGCCTCCTGGAGAGTGCGTGCACCTGTGTGTTATGAGCAGGGGCACAGAGGCAGGGCTAAGATGTGTAGGAATTCAGACTCACAGAGCATCAGTGTCAGGCTGCGATGGGTTAAGAAGCCTGCGGATCTGCAGGGGTTGTGCGATCTGGGACTTCTACAGTCTTCAGTTAGCTCTACCCACTTTAAGACCATGGCTGATCTTTCTTCCGCTGCATTGACTGACTGGTTTGGAGAGCATTGCCCTGTTCTGTGAAGCTAGGTGATGGCTGTGGCCCCAGGGCACACAGACAAGGAAAGGCAAGGGCTGGAAAAGATACTCTGTGGGAATGGGAAACGAAAGGGAGCCTGGGACAAAGCAGACTCAGGAGACCCAGAAGGCCACCGCGTGTCCTGTCAGGGGGCCATGGCACTGTTGAGTGTGTATGCACCCAGCACTGGAGCACAGAACAAGCACTAGAAGGTTCCCAGGGCGGGACACAGTAAACACCAGTGGGGGCCTCATCTCCAAGCTCCACAGCGGACAGATGGTCCACACAGCAGCTGGCCTGCAAACAGTGCGCCTGACCTGTTCCCCAGGCCACATGGATCCAGCACACAGATTCTTTCTCCATGGTGCCATCTTGGGACATGCATGTTTTACTGGGGCACAGTTAACTTTTATCAGCATCTTTAAGGTGTGTGCATTTACCATGCTTAAAAAATCTGCACCACCCTAAAGGTCATGACTCTGTGACCCTACTACATTGGTTTCTTCTTTCTTTCTTTCTTTCTTTCTTTCTTTCTTTCTTTCTTTCTTTCTTTCTTTTAAAAGATATAGAGGATTTTATTTTTTATTTATTTTTATACTAAATATAATTTATTGTCAAATTGGTTTCCATACAACACCCAGTGCTCATCCCAACAGGTGCCCTCCTCCCTCCCCATCAGCCACTTTCCCCTCTCCCCCACCCCCAATCTGCCCTTAGTATGTTCTCAGTCCTTAAGAGTCTCTTATGGGTTGCCTCCTTCCCTCTCTATAACTTTACTTTTTCCCCCTTCCCCTCTCCCATGGTCTTCTGTTAAGTTTCTCAAGATCCACATATGAGTGAAAACATAGTGTATTTGTCTTTCTCTGCCTAACTTATTTCTTTTTTTTTTTTTAATTTTTTTTTCAACGTTTATTTATTTTTGGGACAGAGAGAGACAGAGCATGAATGGGGAAGGGGCAGAGAGAGAGGGAGACACAGAATCGGAAACAGGCTCCAGGCTCTGAGCCATCAGCCCAGAGCCTGACGGGGGGCTCGAACTCACGGACCGCGAGATTGTGACCTGGCTGAAGTTGGACGCTTAACCGACTGCGCCACCCAGGCGCCCCAACCTGACTTATTTCACTTAGTATAAGACCCTCCGGTTCCATCCACGTTGCTGCAAATGGCCAGATTTCATTCTTTTTACATTGGTTTCTGATACTTCTGCAGTTGTTCTTGCCATACTGACATTGTGGTTTTGGGGTTTTTTGTTTTTGTTTTAAAAATTTTTTTAATGTTTATTTTTGAGAGAGAGAGAGGGCGAGGGAGGGGAAGAGAGAGAGGAGACACAGAATCTGAAGTAGGCTCCATGCTCCGAACTGTCAGCACAGAGCCTGATGTGGGGCTTGAACCCACGAACTAGGAGATCATGACCTAAGCCAACTAAGCCACCCAGGTGCCCCAGGATTTTTTTTTTAAGTGTATTTATTTATTTTGAGAGGGAGAGAGCATGGAAGGGACAGAGAGGGAGACAGAGAATCCCAAGCAGGCTCTGAACTGTCAGCACAGAGCCAGATGCAGGGCTCAGACCACGAATTGGCAGAAGTCGGATGCTCAGCCAACTGAGCCACCTGGGTGCCCCCCACACTGAGGCTTTGAGGCTTTAATCTAACTCAGACAGATGTGAGTGAGTGGTGTGAGGTAGGGGTCAGCTTTAACACAGACTTCCACATTATCCCTTGTGGATGGCCACTTGTCCCAGTGCTGCCCACCGAACCATCCTTCTTTCCCTTGTCCCTGTGTCTGTCCGAACCTGGGCTGGTACCATGTCATTTTAATTTCTGCATCTTGGCGATTGTTCTTGGGAACTGGTGTGGCCCTAGAGCAAGCCAAGATGTTGAGAGAGCACCCAGGCCATTCTTTTCTAGAATCAAAGTATAACTGACATACAAGATGACATGAGTTCCAGGCGTACAACATGATGGTTTGATATTTGTAGGTACTGTGAAGTGATCGCCACGGGACGTCTAGGTGACATCATCACCACAGTTACTTACAGGGCTTTTTTCCTTGTGAGTAGAACTTTGAAGAACTACTCTCTTAGCAGTATTCAAATGTGCACTACAGTGTTCCTCCCTAGGGTCACCATGCTATACGTTATGTCCCCAGGACTGGTTCATTTCATGACTGGAAGTTTGTGCCTTTTGTCCACCTTCACCCATTTCATTCCCCTCCCCACTTTTGTCAACTACCTGTCTGTTATCTGTTCTCTGTATCTTTGCATTTTTTTGTTTTTTTTTGTTTAAGGTTTTTTTTTTTTTTTTTTTTAAGATTCCACTTATAAGTAAAGTCCTGTAATTGAGAACTAAATGTCTGTGTTAGACTTATATCACTTAGCATAATGCCCTTGAGGTTCATTCATGTTGTTGGAGGTGAAAAGTTTCCATTCTTTTTATAAATGAGTACTATTCCCTTGTATATATACACCACATCTTCTTTATCCATTCATCAGTCTGTGGACACTTGGGCTGTTTCCCTGTCTTGGTTGTTGTCAATAACGTGATATAAACATTGGGGTGCAGATATCTTCTCAATGTAGTGCTTTAATTTTCTTTACATAAATACCCAGAAATGGATACTAGGTCATATGGCATTTCTAGTTTTAATTGAGGACCCTCCATGCTGCTTTCCACAGTGGCTGCACCAGTTTGCATTCTTACCACTGGTGTGGAAGGATTCCTTTTTCTCCACATCCTCACCAATGCTTGGCATTTCTCATCTTTTTGGTAATAGCCACTCTAACAGGTGTGAGGTGATATCTCATTGTGGTTTTGATTTGTATTTCCCTGATGATTCATGGTGTTGGGCATCTTTTCATGTGCTGTTAGCCATCTGGATGTCTTCTTTGGAAAAGTGTCTATTCAGATCCTCTGCTCACTTTTTAATCATACTGTCTTTTTGTTTGTTTGCTATTGAGTTATATTTATTTTTTATTTTTTTAAATGTTTATTTTTGAGAGAGAGTGTGCACATACATGAGGGCAGGGGAGGGGCAGAGAGGGAGGGAGAGAGAGAGAGAATCCCAGGCAGGCTCCACACTGTCAGCATAGAGCCCGACATGGGACTCAATCCCATGAGAACCATGAGATCATGACCTGAGCTGACATCAAGAGTTGGATGCTCAACCAACTGAGCCACCCAGGTGTCCCAAGTTATATTCATTGTTTTACATATTTTGGATATTAACTCGTTATCAGATATATGAGTTGCAAATAGCTTCTCCCCTATCATAGGCTCCCTTTTCATTTTGTTGATGGTTTCCTTTGCTGTGCAGAAGCCTTTTAGTTTGATGTAGTCTATTCCCTTGATATGTGTCTACTTTCATGCCAGTACCATACTGTTTTGACTACTGTAGCTTTTTAATACAGTTTGAAATCAGGAAGTCCAATGACTCCAGCTTTGTTATTTTTCTCAAAATTGCTTTGGCTATTTATGGTCTTTCATGCTTCCATACAAATTTTAGGATTGCTCTTTTTCTGTGAAAAGTGCCTTTGGATTTTTAATAGAGATTGCATAGAATCTGTAGATTGCTTTTGGTAGTATGCAGATTTTAATGATATTAATTCTTCCAATCCATGAGCATGGTATCCATTTCCATTTATTTGTGACTTCAATTTTTCTTTTCTTTTTTTTAAATGTTCTTAGTCTTTATGTTTGAGAGAGAGAGAGAGAGAGAGAGAGCAAGCAGGGGAGGAACAGAGAGAGAGGAGACACAGAATCCAAAGCAGTCTCCAGGCTCCGAGCTGTCAGCACAGAGCCCGATGCGGGACTCGAACCCACAAACCGTGAGTTCATGACCTGAGCTGAAGTCAGATGCTCAACCCACTGAGCCAACCAGGTGCCCCTCATTTTTTCTTTTTTAATCAATGACTTACAGTTTTCAGTGTACACATCTTTCACCCTCCTTGGTTAAATTTATTCCTGGGTATTTTATTCTTTTTTGATTCAATTGAAATTAGATTGTCTTATTACTTTCCCTTTATGATAGTTTGTAATTAGTGTATAGAAATGAACAGATTTCTGTGTATTGGTTTTGTGTCCTGTGACTTCACGAATATCTTGGCTCTTGGTGCTTTGCTGCTCCATGTGAATTTGAGTCAGACTGACTGCTGCCTGTTCTCACACATACTCTTACACACACACGATAGCATTTGACCAGCATTGCATTAAATTTGTCAAGTTGAGAACTGTTATCCTAGTGCTACTGAATTTTCAAGCCCATGGACATCTTCATGTATGTCTTCATGTATTTAAGTCAACTTTAATGTCTTTCACAACAGTTGTATCATTTTCCTAAAGTTCTTACATATTTGTTTTATTTATCCACGTACTCTTAAAAATGACTGCATTACTGGGGCGCCTGGGTGGCTCAGTTGGTTAAGTGTCCGACTTCGGCTCAGGTCACGATCTCACGGTTCGTGATTTCGAACCCCACGTCCGGCTCTGTGCTGACAGCTCAGAGCCTGGAGCCTGCTTTGGATTGTGTGTGTGTCTCCCCTGCTCATGCTCTGTCTCTCTCTCTCTCGTTGCAGGGAGTATGGCTGGAGTCACAAAAGATGAGTGCAAACAAAGTGCAGTTAAGTGAAGGTCCTCATACTTGAGTCTCGAGTCTTGTCTAGTCATCTGGGAATGATGCTCCGACTCCAGAATAAAGCTTCTTTTTATTAGGATAATTACTAAAGACTACATGCATAAAGTTAGCTAAGCAAGTGTATTAATCAATTTAATGGTTTAGCTTTTCAAGGTTGAATTCCGAGTTAGTTGGTTTCTATAACACTAGGAAGGGTCAGGTGTGGAGGAGGATCTGGCCCTGGACAATGTTAATGGCTCTAGACGTTCCTTATGAGCCACAGCCACGCTCAGCTATGTAAACATGTCCTAAGACCTTGCACCTTCTCCAGCCCTTCCCTTTTGAAGTCTTTTCCTTTGATGCTTCTCTCCTGCATCTCCCACACTCTCTCAAAAATAAACATTAAAAATTTTTTAAAAATGACTGTATTACTGCCACAAATGGCAGCTTTGTGAAACTGCATTTATGTTTTTGTTCGTTCATGACTGTGTCAAAATAGATTTGCAAAACTGTAACTGATTCTTCATGACTCTTTTTTTTTTTCTGTACGTGGTCCAGGGCTTTTACTGTAGACAGTCCTATAATCTGAGATGAGCGACTGTTTTGTTTCTGGCAACCCTCATGCATTTACCGCCTCCCTGCCTTCCTGCGGTGTGTTGAGTTAAACAGGGATGAATGAGGTGCCCCCCCACCCACCATTCTTGTTCCTCAGTGAGATGCTATTGCTATTTTTTTGGTGGATATCCTTTTTCAGGCTGAGAAAGTTTCCATAACTGGAAGTCTAAGTGTGTTAAGGTTTTTTTTTCCTTTAAAGTCATGAATGGTTGTTGGAGTTTATTGATTTTTGTGGGCACATGTTGAAATAAATGATGCTTGTCCTTTCTGAAAACTTGTCTGTATCATCACATTTTCAGATTTGTTGTGAAAAACGTTGTTCGTAGTATCATTAAGAACATAAGCTATATTGGGGTGTAGCTGGTGTGCAATAAACTGCATCCATTTAAAGCATACAATCCAGTGAGTTTTGGCCAGTGTCTTACTGTCTTCTGTTTCTTTAACCATGCTGCACATTAGATCCTTGGGACTTTCCATCTCAGAAGGGACAGTTTGTGTCCTTGGCTGACAGCGCCCCTCTCCTCGTCCCCCAGCCCCTGGAAGCCACAATTTTACTCTCTGTTACTGTGAATTCGACCTTTGTTTCTTCCCCAGTGGGGCTGTATGAGTTCATTTTGGATGCTACCCCCTTGCCAGCGACGTGGTTTACAAATGTTTCCCCCGTTCTTTGGGCTGTCTTTCCCCACTTATGGATGGTTTCATTGCTGTGCAGAAGCTTTTTCTTCCATGTAACCCTCCCTCCCTGTTAATTTTTGCTTTTGTTGGTGGTGCTTGGGTGTTATGTCTAAAAGATCATCGCCAAGTCTGGTGAATAAAATCTTTTCAAATGACTTCTAAACTTTAGTTATTATTTTCCTACGAAGCCAGTTTAGTTTACTGGTAATACAGTTGCATCAGCTTTCTCTTGGTTGACATTGCCTTTTCTTTATTTTCCTTTTCTTTGTCTTTGAACTTTTTTATATGCTTATATTTCCAGTGGTTCTCCAATTAAAAAAAAACAATAACATCATTTCAAGTTTTCTTTTTGTTATGCATGCCCCAGATCTTTTCTTGTTTAGCTGAAATACATGTCTATGTGTGTACATGTAAAACCACACATGTGTATGTGACTCTGGGTATATTCCTGCCTCTGGCACCAGCAGCTGCTCCTTGAAATCTGTTGCTCTTGTTTAATGCTGTTGCCTTAGGCTAATGTCCTGTGCAAGTCAGGGGTCCCTTGGAGCCTTGTGGCCTCAGAATTGTGTCACTTCTTAACACTTTCACAGATGCCAAAGAGCTTTAGTCCCTGTAGGATAAGTCTACTGATATCAAAACAGAAAAACTGTGAATGTTTATTAATTAATCTAATAATAATAAATAATCTAATAATAAGTAATAATAATAAGTAATCTAATAATAAGTAATCTAATAATAAGGAGATGTTAATGTAAGAGACATATTTTTAATGAGAAAAGAATCATGTTTTCCAACAACAACAATGCACAAGTGGCATTTGTCACAGCGTGCAGATCTCTCTAACAGCCAGCTTCACACACAATGCTGGGTTCTCTGTTCCAGAGCCCCACAGCCTCGGATGATGCCACAAATGTGGGAGCATGTGTAAAATGCAGATGACATTTTCCATGGGGACTGTCCTGACTGCCAGGTCTCTTGCAGGGCCTCAGAGACCCGTGAGGTATGGGGACCCCACAGTGAGAGCCACTACCAGCTTCTTATGTTGAGCTCTGATTAAGATTTCATTGAAAGAAATGCTCTGAAGGCAGGTTGGAAAGTGCTTAGTGAAGGGGATACCTGACCCCAGGCTGGGCCTCACAGCTGCAGTGAGGCCACTCCTGCCCTAGCCCAGCTGGGCCTGCCTCGTAGCCTTTACTGAGGTCTTCCCTTTTGCCCTCACTTGGTCCTCACCATGGTCTTCCCCATGGGTCTCCCCATGGCTTTCTCAATGGCCCTCCCCTTGGCCCTCACCATTACCCTCACCATGGTCCTCCCCCTGGTCCTCCCCATGGGTCTCCCCATGGCTGTCTCCATGGCCCTCACCATGACCCTTACCATGGCCTTCATCATGACTCTAACCATGGCCCTCACCCTGGTCCTCACCTTGGTCCTCATCTTGATCCTTCCCTTAGTCCTCACCATGACCCTCACCATGGCTCTCACCATGATCCTCACCATGACCCTCCCCTTGGCCCTCACCACAGACCTCATTTTGATCCTCCCCTTGGTCCTCACCATGGCCCTCACCATGGACTTCCCATGGCCCTCACCATGTTCCTTACCTTGGTCCTCATCTTGATCCTTCCCTTTGTCCTCACCATGGCCCTCACCATGACTCTCACCATGACCCTCCCCTTGGCCTTCACCATGACCCTAACCACGGCCCTCACCATGGTCCTCCCATAGCTCTTGCCATGGTCCTCACCTTGGTCCTCATCTTGATCCTTCCCTTGGTCCTCACCATGGCCCTCACCTTGGCCTTCACCATGACCCTAACCATGGCCCTTACCATGGTCCTCACCTTGGTCCTCATCTTCATCCTTCCCTTAGTCCTCACCATGACCCTCACCATGACCCTCCCCTGGCACCATGGCCCTCATGTTGATGCTTCTCTTAGTTCTCGCCATGGCCCTCACCATGGCCCTCACCTTGATCCTTCCCTTGGCCTTCACCATGACCCTAACCATGGCCCTCACCATGGTCTTCCCATGGCCCTCACCATGACTCTTACCATGACCCTCCCCTTGGCCCTCACCATAGCTCTCACCGTGGCTCTCATCATGGCCCTCATATTGATCCTTCCCTTGGCCCTCACCATGGTCCTCATGTTGATCCTCACTTTGATCTTAAATTTGGTTCTCACCTTGGCTCTTACCCTGGTCTCATCATGGCCCTCTTTGTGGCCTTCATCTTGGTCCTCACCATGACCCTCATCATGGCCCTCCCCCAAGGCCTTCTGTCCTTGGACTTGGACTGGAACATTGGCTCTCCTGGGTCTCCAGCTTGCTGATCCAGATGTATGTATATGTATGGGCACCCCATTGGTTCCGTCTCTGTAGAGAACCCTAACACCAGTGTCTTCCCATGTGAGTGGGTGAGAACCTGCCACATTGCCTCTGTGGTGGTGCCCTGATTTATTGGATTCTCCTCAGGTGGTTGAGACATTGCCGCTGTGGTGGTGCCCTGATTTATTGGATTCTTCCCTGGTGGTTGAGCTTGTTGACAATGTTTTCCCATCGTGTGCCACCTTGAACATCTCTGTATTGTAGTGCACACGTGTTAGAAATCCCAAAAGCCTTGAGCGTGGCAGGTGTCATTTCCAGTCTGTTTTTGGTGTCTTTTGTCAGGCAGCCATTCAAATTAGTTTTATCTCTTTTAGGATGGCTGCTGTTTTGTGTCTTGCATAAGAAATGTTTGCATATAAAACATTAAAAAATAAAAAATCTCTGCATACACATGTTCTTGATTTTCTTCTAAAAGTTTTTTGTTTTGATATTAGAGAGCACGAGGGAGGGGAGAGAGAGATAGAGAGAGAGAGAGAGAGAGAGAGAGAGAGAGAGAGAGAGAGAAAGAATGAATCTTAAGCAGGCTCCATGCTCAGCATGGATCCCATGACCCTGGGATTATGATCTGAGCTGAAATCAAGAGTAGGATGCTCAATTGGCTGAGCCACGCAGGCACCCCTTGTTTTGATTAAAAAAATTTTTTTAATGTTTATTCATTTTTGAGGGACAGAGAGAGAGTGTGAATGGGGGAAGGGCAGAGAGAGAGGGAGACACAGAATCTGAAGCGGGATCCAGGCTCTGAGCTGTCAGCACAGAGTCTGACGTAGGGCTCGAATTTGCCAACCATGAGATCATGACTTGAGCCGATGTCAGATGCTTAACTGACTGAGCCACCCAGGCGCCCCTTGATTTTGTAAGTTAGGTTTTAAAATTCAGCTCAGCTTGATTATTTTTTTGAAGTAAGATTCATATAACATAAAGTTAGCCATTTTATTTTTATTTTTAATTTTTTCATTGAGATATAAGTGACATATGATATTATAATGATATCAGGTGCACACAGTGACTGGAAAATTAGCCATTTTAAAGTATACAACTTTGTGGCTTTATTACATTCACTATTGTGAAACCATTACCTATATGTAGCTTCAAAACATTTTTGTCTCCCCAGAATCAGGCAGTCATATCCTGCCCCCTCATCCCCACCCCACCCCCTCCCCCGACCTTGGTAACTGAGAACCCACCTTCTGTCCCTGGATCTGCCTGTTCTTGGACATTCACATGTGGCCTTTTGTGTCTGGCTTCTCTCACCAAGCATCTTGTGTTCAAGGTCCAGCCATGTTGCACCAGGTGAGTGTGCTTCTCTCCTTTTGTAAGGAGAGACCACACTGTTTATCCATTCATCAGCTGAGGGGGACGTCTGTGAATAGTGCTGCTGTGAGCATTTGTGTACAAGTTTTTGTGTGGACAGGTACACATCCAGGATTGATGGGTCATGTGGTAATTCCTGGGATAAAAGTCATCTTGAATTTTGTATGTGGCATTGTATTCACTCCCTAGGGCTTCTGTAATAAACTGGCACAAGTTGTGTGGCTCTAATCAGCAGAAATGTATTGTCCCAGCACCAAGGTGGGGGCAGGGCCACACTCCCTCCAGAGGTTCTGGGTAGGGGCAGGGGGCTTTCTTGCTTCTTCCAGATCCTGGTGCCCCAGATGGTCTCTCCCTCTGTCTTTACATGACCACCTTCTGCCTGTGTGTATCTGGGTCACCTTTCCTCTCTGTGCACCTAAGTTTCCCTGGATGCCATTTCTTGGGTTGGGGCCAATCCTGATGACCACATCCTAACTTGATTGCATTTGCAAAGACCCTACCTCTGTATAAGGTCCCATACATATTCTGGTGGTAAGGACTTTGACATATCTTTTTCTGGAGTCACCATTCATTCCATGCAGGTGCAAAGTAGTGACCTGATGTTTGTGTCCTCTAAGGAGAACTGATGGTTCTTGTTCCCAGGCTCTCTGTTCGTTCTATTTTCCATTCCATTCTATTCTACTTTATTATTCTATTCTGTTCTGTTCTATTCTATTCTATTCTACTTTATTATTCTATTATATTCTGTTCTATTCTACTTTATTATTCCATTATATTGTATTCTACTTTATTTTTCTATTATATTCTGTTCTATTCTATTCTACTTTATTACTCCATTCCATTCCATTCCATTCCATTCCATTCCATTCCATTCATTTGCCCACCCCTGAGCCACTATCTTCATTACTGAGCTTTCTGATAAGGTGTTAGCACATCTGAGAGTCAGTGTTTAGAAAGTAGGGTGTGTTTCTTGCTTGGACAGTAACAACTTTGTTGAGAGCATCTCTCGGTACAGCCCTTGTGTAAAAGACAAGGGTAGGCTTTTGAATGAGCTGACTCTCAGATTGTGATGCTCAGGGGATAATGAATGGGGGTCTTGAAGTTCTTTGGGAAGGCCAAACAAGGCAGTGACTGATCGGAAATGATGGAGTCAGTTAGTAGCAAAGCTCTGGCCGTGAGAAGAGCCACTTTCTGATTATGACAGAAGGGGTAGGATTGCCAAATTAAGTCACCCGGTTAAATGTGGCCCTTAATTTCTACTCTAGGAATTTGTGCAGCCCTAATCTTAGCCCTTCCAGGGAGGGAAGGCAGCTGTTGGAAGGGCGGGTGGCTCCATGCTCCGTGGCAACTCCCAGACCCTGTGGGCTCTAATTTTAAACCATGACAATGGTGGGGGGGGGGGGGGGGGCGCACACAACTGTGCTGCTGACACCAGTACCAGGGTGCCCGGGGGCTCGTTTTCTTTGGGCACATCAACAAGGTTTTCTAAGAGCCTTTTCAAAGGTTTGGCAAATACTCTGGGCCAGAAAAATTTCCACATACATTCTCTGGCATTTGTTTTAGCAGACACAGTTTAGATCCTCAGAATCCTTGCATTTACTTTGTTAAAAGTCTTGCCTGGTGTTTGCTCCTGAAACTCTCTGTCAGATTATGGACTCACTTTTGGGTTTTCGCCCAAGTTAGTCGCTGCAGGTGAATTCCTCCTGAATGCTGTTCAGAGCATCTCTCTGCTCTGAAACTTTCAGGGTTGATGAGAATGTCTGCACTGTACCCAGCAGCACTGCAGCCCCCCTCCTCCTGCAGGTGGGCTACCCGTCTCCTGCCATCCTCTGCAGGTGGCCTACCTCCCCCCACCACCCGGAGGCAGGCTATCCCCCTCCAGCACCCCCACCCGCAGGTGGGCTACCTCCCCGGCCCCCCCCCACAGGTGGGCTATCCTCTCCCCCCCACCCCCACAGGTGGACTAGCCTCTCTCACCCCCCCACACAAGTGGGCTATCCTTTCCCCCACTGGTGGGCTATCCTCTTCCCACCCCCTCACAGTTGGGCTATCCTCTACCCCCGCCCCCCCACAGGTGGGCTATCCTCTCCCCCCTGGTGGGCTATCCTCTTCCCACCCCCTCACAGGTGGGCTATCCTCTCTCTGCTCCCCCACAGGTGGGTTATCCCTTCTCCCACACACACAGATGGGCTATCCCCCCCCACCGGGTGGGCTGTCTGCTTCCCGCCCCCCCATAGGTGGGCTATCTGTCCCTTGTCCCCCCCACTGGTAGGCTACCCCCTCCCACCCCCACCCGCAGGTGGGCTACCCCCTCTCCTGCTGCCCCCCCTTCAGGTGGGCTACCCCCCTCCCACCACCACCCCACAGGTGGGCTAAAGCATGTAAAGCAGCCTCCCCCACCCCTCCATAGGAAGCCTGTGTTGAGAACAGTTACTACCCTGAACAATAATAACAATTGAAAGCACATTGCATTTATTTTCGTGTTCTGACTCTACACTTTTTAGGATACCATTTGGCTGAGCTGCTGTTTCGTGTTTCACTGTTTGGGGGAGAGAATGAGTGGTTTTCCCAGGAGCTGTGCCCTTTGCTGTGTACCTGGCCAGTGCCTGTCTCTGACCTTGTGGGTGGTCTTCTGCCCTTGTCCACTGGGTGTTGTTTTTACCATGTGTGTATTGGTGTGCTTGTTGGGTACCGTCCCGCATTTCCCCAGGACTTTCCGTTTCCCCTTATCCTTTATTCTCTCTGTCGTTTGTACTGCACGACCTGTTGCAATCTATCTTCAAGCTCACAGGTGCTGTCTTCTGCCACTGAGCCGCTCTCGCGAATGCTGACTTTTATAACTCCTCTGTCTTCGTTGGTGTTCCCTATTTGATGATGCACAGCATCATGGCCGCAGTCTCTTGGTGCTCTCAGAGCAGTAGAAATAGCAGCGATTGTTTCTGTGGTCTGCCTTCCCCTCCTGTGTTGGGGCCAGGCTTTCCTGTTCTTGGCATGTCTCCTGTTTGTGGTTGAAAACTGGATACTTCAGGTGATACATTGTACAACAAGTCTGGACACACTCCAGTCCTGCTTGTGTGGGCTTGTTTTGTTTTCGTGGTTGCAGGTGGGCGTGTGTGCTTGGACTGTATCAGTGGGGTCTCTGTGCCCTACAGGGTGAAGCTGCTGGTGTCGGTGCCGAGTCAGCATGCAGCTTGAGTGTGAGCACCGCCACCGCCACCGGGTGCAGGGATTTCCGGGGACTCTCTGCCCATCGCTTTTCCAGTCCCTCCGTTCGGAGGCCTGTCTCAGCTGATGTCTCAGTCAGCCTCGGGCCCCCTTGATTGCTGGCTGACTGATCTCTGTTTTCAGCAATGCTCAGCCTCGGGCAAGCAGCGCTTCTCAAGGCCAGTGGGTAGGTTCTGCCCAACCCCGGGAGGTTCTCTTGAGCCAAGTCTTTCCGAGGTTCAGCTTGTTGCTCTTAATTAAGACAAGCTAATGTTTTCAAGAGTAGCCTACAGCCTGAACTTTCCTGCGCTCTGTGTCAAAGGAGGTCAGTTCCTTTGGAGAGCCCCTTGACTGGCCTCTCCTCCCTGAGGCGGGGTCTCAGCAGGCCCTGGGCAGCGGTCCTAACCTTCCCCATCTGCTCTCCTGGGGCAAACCCTGTGCTCCGCTAGTGCGCTGGACTGGGGGCAGCCAGGTCCCAGATAAGCTCAATCTGCCACGCCTCCGTGCATGGGGTACAGCCTCCAAATGGAAGACTCTGGGCCACAGTGCTGCAGGGTTTAGCACCCTTGACTTGGATGGGGAGATGAGGAATGTTGCTCTGATACCACACCTGATCAGGAGCCCTGTATTGGCCACACCGACCACGAGTGGCACTGTGTCCCGCTTGAGCTGGAGGCAGAAGCTCATGGTTCTTATCAGGTTTTAGCAGATGTTCCTGAAGCGTTGGCTGTATGCACTGAGGACAACTCCGGAGATTAGAAACGTTTTCTCTAATAGGCTCTCATCACTTACACCTGGTTTGCTGCAGGGCTGTCCCCGGAAGTGGGCCTCTGCACCTGCTGTTTGCACTAAGGTCAATGCCCATGGTTCTGGGACAAGGCCTAGGACCCCTGCTGCCTGGACTCCGCACCCCAGGTGTTGCGATCTGGTTGTCCCGGGCTGTGGCCTGCTGTAGGGACCATAATGTGCACCCAGGGCTACTACACCCAGGGTGTTCAGCACTACATGAGCCATGCGGGGTATGTGGGATCTGGTTGTCCCGGGCTGTGGCCTTCTCTAGGGACCGTAATGTGTGCCCAGGGCTGACTGCACCCAGGGTGTTCAGCACTGTGTGAACCACACGGGGTTGGAGATGGCAACTGATGGGGGAGCTTCTCCATTGGTCTCTGGACACACCAGCCTCATCCCAGCGCCGATTGACCACATTCAGCCTGAGGACACAATGCACCTTTCAACATTCTTTACAATATGTGTGACCTCCCCTTAATCTTGGTTATAAAGTATTTTCAAAGGCCACAGGAGTTTTTCCAGTGACATGAGGCACAGTCTTTTAGCACCAGGTAATTTCTGCAAGTGGCTGATGCTTTGGAAAGCAAAAAAGCTGATTCATTAAAATGCTCAGCATTTACAGGGGCACCTGGCTGGCTCGGTCAGTAGCACATACAGCTCTTGGTCTCAGAGTCTCGAGTTCAAGCCCCACGTTGGGTGTGGAGCCTGCTTAAAAGAATGTTTGGCACTGACAACATCCATGCTACAGTAGTGGTTTCTCAGGATGCCAACAGGGTGAAGATGTGAAATTTGGTGTTTTTCAGTGGCTGTAAGGAGTGCCCGTGGGTGTGCAGGCGACAAGATCTGTTAGCTTATCTTCGCGGTTTTATTTTCCACAAGAGTCACACGTGTCCTCAGGGAAATTTTCTGTTACAATTGCAGTGCCCCTTGAGGTTTTACAACAGATGGGTGTGTTGGTGTTTTCCGACAACATCAACCAATTCTCTGATTCTCCACGGATGCCAGCTGGGGGTCCAGCAGTTTAATTCAGCTCTGGCCCCATCTCTGTGGGACCCACAGGCTCGGGGATCCATCCCACAAGACCACCCCCACTTCAGACGCCAACCCCAAGTCCAGACATCACCTGTGCTCTGACCCATGGGTGACAGATGAGAGGTTCCCACGGCCCCTCCTCGGGTTTGATGAATGTGCTGGAAGGACTTACAGATCCTAGGGAAACGCATATGGAAAACTTAGCGGTTTCTTACATAGGAAAGGATGTGATAAAGGGCACAGATGAACAGCCAGATGAAGAGGCACACGGGTGAGGTCCGGGAGGGTCCTGAGCCCAGTGGAGGCGTGCCCCAACCCAGAAGCTCCCTGAACCCCCCACTACTGGGATCTTTGGGGTCTTTGCCACATAGGCACAAGGGATTGTGATAGCTCCCTAGGGGATGGGGGTGGGACTGAACGTTCCAGGCTTCCAGTCAGGTCTCCATCTTTCTGGGGACCTGCCCCCACCCAGGAAGGAACCAGCCAGGAGTCGCCTGGTTAGATCAAGAGACGCTCTGTCACCGGGAAATCCCAAGGTGGGAAGGAGCTTGGTGTCAGGACCAGGATGGAGACCAGATGTGCCACCCTCCTTATGCCACAGGTCCTGAGCTGGGCAGTAGCCCACGCGCCGAGCACCTGACCGTGTGCACACCTGCTTTTCCGGAGGACTCAGTGATTGCCTCTGAGTAAACCCAGCAGGGGTTGTCTAACCCTTTAGAACCCTTTCACTGAATGCTTCACTGTGAGGATGTGAGAGTCATGGTTTCAAGCATGCGGGCGTGGCCTTTCCAATGCCAGGTCAGCCAGGGTGCTGTGCCCGGACACCACAGACCAAAGGTTGTGAACACACTTCTTTCTCAGGGCTCTGGAGGCTGGAGGTCTGAGACATGGTGTCTGGTGAGGCTGATTCCTGGTTCACGGATGGCATCTTCTGGCGGTGTCCTGTGGTGGAAGGGGCAAGGGTGACCCCTTCCTAAGGGCACTGATCCCATCATTGGGGCTCCACCCTCAGCACCTCATCACCCACCAAAGGCCCTGCCTCCAAGACTGAGGCCCTGGCAGTATGAATTCGGGGTGGGGGGACCAAGGTATCCAGGCTGTGGAAGCCAGCTCAGGTCCCAGGGTGGTGCTGGGTGCCTGCTAACTGGCCGCTTAGTCTTAAGCCCACGTGCCAGTCCCTTCGGTCTGTGCTGTGGCCGGGAAGGATCAGGTTCCTTCTGGGATAAAGGGTCTCTAGGTTCTGCTCACACTTGGGTTGTCCCTGAAGAAAGGGTGGCTTGCCCCAAGTGTAGATTCATTCACGCTCTGTCTGGATGGGAGAGGGCACGGCCGACCCCCAGCCCCGCCCTCCCCCAGGAAGGTCAGCAGGGAAGCGGAGGCTTGGCCTGCCTCTGTGTTCGGCTCAGTGAGCGTTTTCCAGATGATAATGTTTGCTGCACACTTGTTACTCGCTGGACATAACCATATGAGGCCACACTCAAAAGCTAGCAGGTGGATTCAAAGGGCCCGTGTCCTCAGCTAGGACCCCACGTAGCCGGCACTACTTAGAAACGCGTATGTATTGCCCAGGGGAGCAAGTCTTCCCAGAGGCCAAACCTACTTCCTTAGGAAGGGTGTGCCCCAGCGCATGTCGCGGATAAGCTTTGCAGACCCCTGCACACAGACTCAGCTCCGCAGACAGGAGGCTGTGCTGTTTGGGGTGCGGCTGGAAGAGCCCAGGGGCTTGAGTGAGCCCTGCACGCACCTGCAGAAGCTCGGGTCATTTCGGTCGTGCCGCTGTGCTCCCTTCTCTCCGGGCCTCGCTGCCGGCAGCAAGGGCAGTAACTTAGAAGATTTGGGGGCCTGCACCCTTGCTCTTGCTATGGAAACTAAAATGAAGTATCTTTGGGAGGAAAGGAGGGGGATGGGAGCCGGTATCCTCCACAGTCAGGGTTTCTCCTGTTGGACGATGCGCGGAGCCAGAGAAGCACACGGGCGGGAGAAGGAACGGGTTCAACGGCATCCATCAGGGGCTACCCAGAGGCACGCTTACAATGCGGGGTGGGGGGGAGTAGGAGCAGATGGGTGGGTGGGGGGCTCTGCTCTCCCCACCTGAGTCGGGCTGTTTGCATGGGCTGGTGTCCCCGCCCCCTTCCCCGGTGCAGCCTCAGCGCCCTGGGTGGGGGTACAGCCTCAGCGCCCTGGGTTGGGGTACAGCCTCAGCACCCTGCGGTTGGGGTCGAGCTCATTTGCTCCAGTAGATCTTACCTTGTTCCTGAAATACTCCTGGGGAAAGTACACTTGAACCTGACTGGAATGAGTTGGGGGGGGGGGTCCCTGGAAGCCAGCAGCGTGGCCCACTGGCGTTCACAGAAGCCTTGTGGAGAACTGCGTTCCTCGCCCCCACCGGCCACCAGCAGGACAGGAGGGGGGGACCCCCCATACCCAGGTGACTCGCATCATCACCTGTTTTTCCAAGAATGCATTTTTGTCTCTCACTTCTTTCCTTGCAAAGAAATACATGCTCGGGGTCTGGAGTCAGGTTAACACGTGGGCATGTTGGGTTACAGCACAAGGGTGCTGGTGCTGGCCACCATGGCCTACTGACGGCTTTCAGCTTCCCGGCCTTCTGGCCTTTTTCCCAGTCCTGTGGCTTCTGGCGGAGGGTCGGAGGCAGTGTGGGCTGTTGGGCTCCCTTCCTGCCCCAGTGGTGTGCCCCCATGACTCTTGAGGCCATTCCTCCCGAGGCCATTCCTCCTAGGCCTGGGAGGGTTGGGACACAGCCTTCTGCAGCTGAGGAAATCACACGCTTTGTCAGGAATCAGACCAGCTGGAGGCCTCCCCTGGGGCTGAGTCTGGCCCCCCATTTCTTGCACATAGTGTAATTGTGTGACAACTTAGTTTTGTAGCCCTTGGGACCTCTCAGGCTTGCAGCTTCCCTGAGCTCCACTGCGGCAGCTCCCCTGCCCTTGGTGGCAGGGCCCAGGCCTGGAGGTCAGCCGTGCATGTCCTGAAACATGCTCCAGGTGTGGCTGTGGGCATGGGTGGGGCCACATAGCAGTGTGTGCAGGTGCAGAAGGAGACGGGCCCCCACAGGGGTGTGCCCAGGGTCACACAGCAGTGCTGGCAAGTGCAGGAGATGGCCCCGATGGCTTTCCAGGGGAATTCTACCAGACATTTAAGGAAGAGTTAACACCTATTCTCTTGAAGCTGTTCCAAAAAATAGAAATGGAAGGAAAACTTCCAAACTCTTTCTGTGAAGAGTTACCTTGATTGCAAAACTAGACAAAGACCCCACTGAAAAGGAGAACTATAGACCAATTTCCCTGATGAACATGGATGCAAAAATCCTCAACAAGGTATTAGCCAACCAGATTCAACAATACATTAAAAAAATTATTCACCACAACCAAGTGGGATTTACACCTGGGATGTAGGGCTGGTTCAATATCTGCAAAACAATTAATGTGATTCATCACATTAATAAAAGAAAGGACAAGAACCATATGATCCTTTCAATAGATGCAGAGAAAGCATTTGACAAAATACAGCATCCTTTCTTGATAAAAACCCTTAAGAAAGTAGGGATAGAACGAGCACACCTCGAGATCATAAAAGCCATATACGAATGTCCCAAGGCTAATATCATCCTCAATAGGGCAAAACAGAGCTTTCCCCATAAGGCCAGGAATGAGACAGGGATGTTCACTCTCGCCACTGTTATTCAACATAGTACTGGAAGTCTTAGCCTCTGCAATCAGACAACACAAAGAAATAAAAGGCATCCAAATCGGCCAGGAGGAGGTCAAACTTTCACTCTTCGCAGATGACATGATACTCTATATGGAAAATCCAAAAGATTCCACCAAAAAACTGCTAGAATTGATTCATCAATTCAGCAAAGTTGCAGGATATAAAGTCAATGCACAGAAATTGGTTGCCTTCCCATACACCAACAATGAAGTGACAGAAGAGAAATCAAGGAATTGATCCCATTTACAGTTGCACAAAAAAAACATAAAATACCTAGGAATAAATCTAATCAAAGAAGGGAAAAGTCTGTACACTGAAAACTATAGAAAGCTTATGAAAGAAATTGACAAGACACAAAAAAAATGGAAAAAGGTTCCATGCTTCTGGATAGGAAGAACAAATATTGTTAAAATGTCGATACTACTCAAGCAATCTACATAGTCAATGCAATCTCTATCAAAGTAACACCAGCATTCTTCACAGAGCTAGAACAAATAATCCTAAAATTTGTGTGGAACCAGAAAAGACCCCGAATAGCCAAAGCAATCTTGAAAAAGAAAACCAAAGCAGGAGGCATCACAATCCCAGACTTCAAGCTATACTACAAAGCTGTAATCTTGAAGACAGTATGGTACTGACACAAGAACAGACACTCAGATCAATGGAACAGAATAGAGAACCCAGAAATGGACCCACAAACGTATGGGTAGCTAATCTTTGACAAAGCAGGAAAGAATATCCAATGGAATAAAGACAGTCTCTTCAGCAAGTGGTGCTGGGAAAACTGGACAGCAACATGCAGAAGAATGAACCTGGACCACTTTTTTACACCATACACAAAAATAAACTCAAAATGGATGAAAGACCTCAATGTAAGACAGGAAGCCACCAAAATCCTTGAGGAGAAAGCAGGCCAAAACCTCTTTGATCTTGGCTGCAGCAACTTCTTACTCAACACATCTCTGGAGGCAAGGGCAACAAAAGCAAAAGTGAACTACTGGGACCTCATCAAAATAAAAAGCTTCTGCACAGCAAAGGAAACAATCAGCAAAACCAAAAGGCAACGGACAGAATGGAGAAGGTATTTGCAAATGACATATCAGATGAAGGGTTAGTATCCAAAATCTATAAAGAAGTTGTCAAACTCAACACCCAAAAAACAAATAATCCAGTGAAGAAATGGGGAAAAGACATGACTAGACACTTCTCCAAAGAAGACATCCAGATGGCCAACCGACACGTGAAAAAAATGCTCAACATCACTCATCATCAGGGAAATACATATCAAAGCCACAATAAGATAACACCTTACACTTGTCAGAATGGCTAACATTAACAACTCAGGCAACAACAGAAGTTGGCGAGGATGCGGAGAAAGAGGATCTCTTCTGCATTGTTGGTGGCAATGCAAGCTGATGCAGCCACTCTGGAAAACAGTATGGAGGTTCCTCAAAAAACTAAAAATAGAACTACTGTACGACCCAGCAATTGCACTACTAGACATTTATCCAAGGGATACAGGTATGTTGTTTCTTTTTTTTTTTTTTTTAGTTTTTTTTTTCAACGTTTATTATTTTATTTTTGGGACAGAGAGAGACAGAGCATGAACGGGGGAGGGGCAGAGAGAGAGGGAGACAGAATCGGAAACAGGCTCCAGGCTCTGAGCCATCAGCCCAGAGCCCGACGTGGGGCTCGAACTCACGGACCGCGAGATCGTGACCTGGCTGAAGTCGGACGCTTAACCGACTGCGCCACCCAGGCGCCCCCAGGTATGTTGTTTCAAAGGGACACATGCACCCCCATGTTTATAGCAGCACTATCAACAATAGCCAAAGTATGGAAAGAGCCCAAATGTCCATCAATGGAGAAATGGATAAAGAAGTTGTGATATATATATATATATATATATATAATGGAGTATTACTTGGCAATGAAAAAGAATGAAATCTTGCCATTTGCAACTACGTGGATGGAACTGGAGGGTATTATGCTAAGTGAAATTAGTCAGAGAAAGGCAAAAATCATATGAATTCACTCATATGAGGACTTTAAGAGACAAAACAGATGAACATAAGGGAAGGGAAACAAAAATAATATAAAAACAGGGAGGGGGACAAAACAAAAGAGACTCATAAATATGGAGAACAAACTGAGGGTTGCTGGAGAGGTTGTGGGAGGGGGGATGGGCTAAATGGGTAAGGGGCATTAAGGAATCTACTGAAATCATTGCTTCACTATATACTAACTAATTTAGATGTAAATTTAAAAAAAATAAAAAATAAAGTTAAAAAAAACGGAGGGGGACAAAACAGAAGAGACTCATAAATATGGAGAACAAACAGAGGGTTACTGGAGGGGTTGTGGGAGGGGGATGGGCTAAATGGGTAAGGGGCAGTATGGAATCTACTCCTGAAATCATTGTTGCACTATATGCTAAACTAATTTGGATGTAAATTAAAAAAAAATACAAAATAAAACAAGATAAAAAAAATTAAAAAAAGAAAAAGAAGGAAAAGTCCCCGCAAGGGTGTGCCCAGGGCCACACAGCCATGCGGGCAGCTCCAGAAGGAGACGGGCCCTGCAGGGGTGTGCCCGGGGCCACACAGCAGTGCAAGCATGGCCCCCTCCCCTTGGTGCCTCCCAGATGGGCCTGTCCCCTCAGACGGACCACTCACAGCTCAGCCAGGCCCATTGCTCCTGTCAGAGCCATGAGGAGGATGGGACAGTCCCATGGCATGCAGCCAGCATGTGGATGGTCTGGCACACCACATGAGCAGAGTGTAGATGCAGGGAGCACCAAGGAGGCCAAATGTCCCACAAGAGCCCAGTGATGTATGGGCAGGGGCTGCAGCTGGGGGCCTGGGGTCTGTCCACAGGCAGCAGATGGGCTGGTGCCAGGGGTGCATGGCCGGGGGTATCCTGACCTGCAGGTGCCACTTCCTAGAGCCAAACTTGCCTGTCTTTGACAGGGCATAGGGACAAGGGACTCAGAGAGACTTATGAGTGTGAGCTATGGGGGGTTACAGGTCAGAGAGGAGGATGAGCATGGGGGTGAGCTATGGAGGATCACAGGTCATGAGGAGGACAGAGGAGGAGGGTAAAGTATGGAGGGTCACAGGTCAGGGAGGAGGATGGAGAAGGGTCTCCAGACCCCTCTATGGAGGGTCACAGGTCAGGGAGGAGGACTGGAAGAGGAGGATCCCAGGACTACAGGAAGTCAGAAGTCGGGGGGTAACTGCTAACATGCTGGTGTCAGGGGATCATCAAAGTTGAGATCATTCCCAGTCCCCCTGTGGCATCAGTGTTCACAGAAGAGGAAGAAGGACCCTGGAGGGCTTGCCCTCTGTTGGCTACAGCGTGACTAGCTATCTGTGTCTGTACCACCTCAGTGTCCAGGATCTTCAGGCACCTTCTAAGAATGTAGCTTCCCAAACCCCGAGAAATGAATGTCTGTTGAAGCCTTCTATTCTGTGGTTTTATCATGGTGACTGAGCTCAGATTTTGGGCACTCTGGGTGCATCTGGTCTGTGCTCAGATCCTCAGTTTCCCCAGCAGACACAGGGGTGCTGGCTGAGGGCAGGGGTGAAGCAGAGTGTGCATAGAACTCCCATCTTGCTGGCTATGGTGGGTCTGCTTCCTCCCTACCCTCCTTCCCACCTCCCTGGGTGCTCTGGACCCCTGGCCCTTACACCTGGCCGTGGTGAGAGTCAACTGGTGGACACACCTGCAGGAAAAGTCCTCAGATCAAGCAGGTGCAAGGGGCATGCCTGCGTGTCTTCCCCTGGTCCCTACCCTCATTTGGGGTTCCTGAAGGGGGTTTCTCAGACCTGGGCTGCTGGAGGCAGGGAATCAACCACTTCCCAGCAGGTGGGCCCTCTGGGTCCTGGTTAAGCCCCACCAGACAAAGGCTACCTTTCACCCAGGCAGGGCTGGCCTTTTGTCCCTGCTTGTCCCTGCATCAGGGTGATAGCCATGGAGTTGGGAACAGTCTTCCTGGGTCATTTGCAGCACACACATTGTCCTGCCGGCCCACCCTGGGGCCTGGGGCCCTCCCTTGTCCATGGCCAGCAAAGGCCCCTAGCTGGGTTCTCAGGGGTTCCCATTTAAAGGTGCCATGGACACAACAGCTAGGCCAGGTGCTGCCGGAAGCACCAAGGATACAATACCTGCCCTAGGCCTGTGTGTAGCTTCTGGCTGCCCACCTATACCCAGAGTCTGCAGGACCTTCAGACGGCCAGTGCACTTGGCATGTTCCTGGGACCCCTGTCCCCTCTGGGCAGTCCTGGGTGCCCTCTGTGTGGTTTCTGGTCCCCCTCTCCCCTCTGGCTGGTTCTAGTCCCCTCTGGGCAGTCTTGGATCCCCTCTGGCTGGTTCTGGGTCCCCTCTGACTGGTTCTGGATCCCTTCTGGGGGAGGGGTCCCAGGTCCCTTCAAGGTGATCTTGGATATCCTCTGGGGGTCTCAGGTCCCCCTCTCTCCTCTGGGTGGTTCTGGGTCCCCTAGGCTCCCTCCTTCCCTGCACCCCGGGATATTAGTCTGAACAGGGTTCCCCACAAGATGGGGTCCCTGCCCCACCCACATCCCTGCTGTCCCCCACCAAACACCTGGCCATGCAGAGTCTGTGCCCTTTGCTTCCGTGGGGCTGGGGGTGAAACCAAATCCGGGGCAGTGACACCCGGGCTATTTTGGAGTTGGGCTGGGTTGGGCTGGCTGGTGGTGGGGGCGGGCCCAGCCTTCTCCAGCTGACAGCGTCCGCCTGTCCTTTCGTCCCTGTCCAGTCTGAGGACCGGCCAGAGAGTGGGCTGCTGGGTGGGAGCCGTGTCGGTCCTGGGCCCGTGGAGGGAGGTGAGACCCAGCAGCCCCTGCCCTGCCGTCTGAGCCCCCCGCCTGGGTGCTGCTCCCAGCCTCCCGTAGAGACAGGTGAGGAGGCAGGACAGACAGGGGTGGGGGCCATCCTGGGCCTAGCCCCTCTCCTCCAGGACTGCTCTGTTGAAGGTCAGGGCTGTGGGGTACAGTGGCCCTGGGAGGGGGCTGGTCTAGCCAGGCTGTGCCGCTCCTCTGAGGGTTGGAGCCCTGGAATCCAGTCCCTGCAGTGACCTGAGCCCTCATTTGGGGAGGGAGCAGCTGGGGTGTGAGGTCAGGGGGCCATGGGGTGCATCCACCTCCTCCTTCGCTGGGGGCTCCCTGCTGTGAGGCAGGCCTAGAGGTCTGGCCGGCCCTGCCCCCAGCTCTGCTGAGATGGATGTCCGCTGACAGCTGGGGCTATTTTAGGCCTGTTGGCTCAGCAGAGGGGACAGCCAAAGGGGCACTGACACCTGACTCCAGGAAAGAATTTCCCCAGGAGTTCGGGAAGCCGCCAGCCCAAGGGTCTAGGGGGAGGCACAGACTCCAGGAGCTGCCCTTGGAAGTCTTTTCTGGAAGGGTGGGGGCGGGGGCAGCAGGGATTCCCAGGAAGGGACCAGACTCTGCAGTCAGGCTGCAAGTCACTTCCCACCCTTGGTGCATCTGAGAAATGGCCCAGGGGCCCCTGGAAGAGGACCTGAGATTGGCCAAGTTCTAGAAGAGCCAGGATGGAGGGTGTGGGCAGGGCTCAGGTCAGCCCCGGGGACTCCTGGGCTCTAGAGAAATGACCCCAGGTGGGGGTTGGGGGAGTCATGGTCTCCATGTGGAGGGAGGCTCCTGCCAGTGCCAAGCTAGGTCCTCCAAGAAATCAGGAGTCTGAGTGGGGTCTACAGGGAGCTGCCTTCTCAGGCGGGCATCTGAGGAAGGAAGGGGCTTTTCCTGGGAGGCTGGGGCTGTGTCCCCTCCTGAGTCTCCTGTCTCTGAGCTCACTGCTGCATGTATGTGCCCAATGGGAGTTCTGGGGGCCCCCAGAGGGTGTTCCCAACTTGGCCTGAAGGACGGTGGGTGGCTCTGGAGTCCTCGGGCAAGCATTTCTGGAGCTAGGGTTCTACTGACCAGTGGGGATGCCTGCCTGGCAGGGTAGACTCGGAGGCAGCTGTATCTGTGGGAGCCCCCAACCCTGGCTTCATGGTGTCTGCTGCATTGAGGTGGGAAATACAGGCTGTTAAATGAGGAGACAGGCATCAGCACTGTCCCTGGGGGCCTCAGAGGATCTTGGAGGTCTCTGCCCACCCCTGCCAGGCCAGGGGTCAGCCTGTGCACCTGCCAAGGTCCTGGGCTGGCTCCCCCTAAGCACGTGTGGTGATGGGAGCTCCCTGTCCTGTCCCTGTTGCTGTCCTTACCCCCCAGAGGCCACTAGCTGTGGGGTGGCCCCTGCCCATGCCCACTCATGAGCTCAGAGGACCTATCTCCCATAGCTGCACCTGGTGTGTTGGAGGGAGGATTCAGTGTCCTGCTTTGGGGGACCCACCGACTGTGATTCAGGAGGGGGGCCCTGGGAGCTTAGATCTCAGGGGAGATCTGAGTAAGCCTTCTCCAGAGGGACATCAAGGCCCAAGAGGGCGTCCCCAGGGGCGGGGCTCTGGTGGCCACCTGCCCAGGTCCTCCCAGCTCCAGAACATGGCCAGGCCGTGGGGGGCAGGGGCCAGAGGTGCTGACCACACAGTGAGTCAGCAGGCTGGAGCGGTCTCACCTCCTAGAGGGGGATTAAGGGGGATTAGGCCCTGAATCACAGGACATCACCCCACTTGTCCCGCAGTGGGCAGCCCACGCTAGAAGCCCAGCTGTGGATTGGGGAAGGAGTAAAGGTGCTTGAGGCCAGCCCTGAGCCCAGTGGGCTGCTGTTCTTACATAAAGAAGCCGGGGGGGGGGGGGGGGGGGCCCCCGCTCACCACACCCACCTGTGCTGAAGGCCAGCTGGGGCCTGAGGGGGAGGGGAGGCTTAGGCAGAGGCCTGTCCCCTGAGGCTTTCGGGTGGTGCCCACCCCATCCCCACAGGGTGCCTGGCCAGTGGAGCCACAAAGTCTGTAGAGTGACAGGGCTCCTGCCAGTCAACCTGGCCAGACCCTTCCCAGGGGACTCTCTGCCTGTCCTCCCTGGGCTCACTGCTGACTGTGTGCCCTCCAGATCCTCCTGTGGCTGTTCACAGTGAGGGGGTGTGGGCAGCTCAGCCAGTTAGGAAGAAGTCACCTGGCAACAGGGTCTCTAATCCTTCCCTGCTCATCAGGGTTTTTTGGCAGGGGAGGGGAGGAGGCATCGCAGGACAAGTGCAGGCAGCTACAGGTGGGAAAGGCCTCTGTCGTGGGCACTTCCTGGGGCGAGGAGGGTTGAGCTGCACCCGGCAGGATGTGTGGCCCAACAGCTTTGGAAGATGAGTCACCTGGAGGAGGAAGTGGGGGGACAAAAGGGGACACGCAGGGCCAAGGGCTCAGAGGAGAGCCTGCTGGGAGATGGGTCACCTTGGGTGCACTCCCACCAGAGGCCAGGCCCCGTCCAGGTGTGGAGAGCTGAGTGGCAGTGATATAAGCAGACTGGAGTTTCAGACTCCAGGAAGCAGAGGTGTGTGGGGGACGGGAACTGGTCACCAGGAAGCAGCTGGAGTGGGCAGGGGGGAACAGGCAGGTCTGTGTGGAGAGGTACAGCATGGCCCCCAGGGTAGGGAGGACCCTGGTGCACAGAGAGGAGCGCCAGCCTGGCTGCTGGTGTGCTGTTTTGGGACAGGTTCTCAACTGGACCTGAGTTGGGGCGTAAGGCTAGAGCTGGGGGGACAGGAAGGAGATATGCTCACCCATTAGAAAAGCCCGTCGAGGGGTGCACCAGACTCCAGGTGCCCAGAAAGGGGTAAATCTGATTTTCTGCACCACTGTGCCTTCTGGTAGTTCTACCTGCGCGTGGAGGTGGGGGGTGGAGATAAGGCCGAGAGGTGTCCACCCTGGGTTAGACTGGGTTCTTCAGGGACAGTGGTTGGGAAGCCGCGGAGGACTCGGACAGCACCTGCGGCTCATCCCCACTATGACCTTCCCCCAACCTGCTCTCAGGTCCGTCCCGTCGCCCCCGCCCCCCACCATGGATCACTCATTCAGCGGGGCGCCCCGATTCCTGACCCGGCCCAAGGCCTTTGTGGTGTCGGTGGGGAAGGACGCCACGCTGAGCTGCCAGATCGTGGGCAACCCTACGCCGCAGGTGAGCTGGGAGAAGGACCAGCAGCCGGTGGAGGCGGGCTCTCGCTTCCGGCTGGCCCAGGACGGCGACCTGTACCGCCTCACCATCCTGGACCTGGCCCTGGGCGACAGCGGGCAGTACGTGTGCCGCGCGCGCAATGCCATCGGCGAGGCCTTCGCGGCCGTGGGCCTGCAGGTGGACGCCGAGGCCACTTACGCCGAGCAGGCGCCCCACTTCCTGCTGCGGCCCACGTCCATCCGCGTGCGCGAGGGCGCCGAGGCCACCTTCCGCTGCCGCGTGCGCGGCTCGCCGCCCATGGCCGTGAGCTGGGCCAAGGACGGCCGGCGCCTGGGCGCGCCCGACGCCCCCCGGGTGCGCGTGGAGGCCAGCGGCGAGGCCAGCGCGCTGCGCATCCAGTCCGCGCGGCCGCGCGACGAGGGCACATACACGGTGCGCGCCGAGAACCCGCTGGGCGTCGCCAGTGCCGACGCCGCGCTCACGGTAGACGCGGACCCAGACGCCGCCCCGCCGGGAGCCTCCACTGCCGGGCTTCTGGCGCACCTGCAGCGGCGTCGGGAGGCCATGCGCGCCGAGGGCATCCCTGCCTCGCCACCTGACTCTGGCACGCGCACCTGCACGGTGACTGAAGGCAAGCACGCGCGCCTCAGTTGCTACGTGACGGGCGAGCCTAAGCCAGAGACGGTGTGGAAGAAGGATGGCCAGCTGGTGGTGGAGGGCCGGCGACACCTGGTGTACGAGGACGCTCAGGAGAACTTCGTGCTCAAGATCCTCTTCTGCAAGCAGTCGGACCGGGGCCTCTACACCTGCACGGCGTCCAACCTGGTGGGCCAAACCTACAGCTCCGTGCTAGTCGTCGTACGAGGTGAGCGCCTTGCCCGCGGGGCCGGGAGTGCACGGTCCCCGCCCAGGTCGCTGCCCGCAGAGCGCAGAAGCAGGCGCCTCCCCAGTCCCGCCCCCACCTGGAATGGAATCCGTGCTGGAATCCTGAGGCAGAGCTGTTGGCGGCTCTAGCCTCTTCGGGCCCAGGAAATGAGGGCGACACGGATGGCCCTCGACCTGTCCTATTGTCTTTGTGAGAGTCACATGAGTGAACAAAGCGCTTTGTCCTAAGCAACCCCTCCTCCTGAGACACTGTCGGGGTGAACCAGGCCCTCCACCCCAGTGACAGGTTGCCAAAGGGGTCTCCCAGTCAGAGTCCGGGAGAAAGGCAAGGGCTGGGGCGGGGGCCGAGCCGGGTTGAGCCAGTTCACAGGTTCCCGTTGAGGATCCCTGGAGGGGTCCGGGGCTCCCTCCGGGTTCTGGAGGGAAGGAAGCCCTGGCAGGCGACGTGATCAGGTCCTGCGGGCAAGTTGGCGAGGCTCCTAAGAGCAGAGACTGACCTCCACTTCTAACCCGCTGTAGGATCTCAGGGTGCTCCGACCTTCAGTGCGCCCCCAGGCCATGGCCCACGCGGAGGAAACAGCCCGGTTCCTTGGGGAGGGGGGCTGCACGGGGGGAAATGCGCAGGGCAGCGGGGCCTGGCCCACAGCCGGTGATCAGAGACTGCAGTGATCTGGAGCTGGCCCCGCAGCCTGGCTGCTGCGTGGGCGTGGGTGTGGGCGTGAGTCCCCCGAGCTTTGCGCTGGGCTGCTGCCTGCGGGCCTCGGTTCAACTTTTTGTCTTCAGGACATCTCCTTCTGTTTAAGGGAAAGGGGCTCTTCAGGTTCTGTGCCCTCGCCCGCCCCTGTCCCGCCTCCATCCCCCTACCTCCCTACACGCTTCCCTGCTGCTCGCCTGCCTCTCCACTCCCCCCTGCCCCGTAGCCCCCTCAACCCTGCCCTGGTTCCCCGCCCCCACGCTCCAGCCTCCCGCTCCGAGCCCCTTAACCTGCCCCCCTTCCTGCCCTCCCGCGCAGCTCACCGCGGCTCCATCCCCACGCTCTGCCCCCTCCCCCCTCCTCTGTCTCCTCGAGCTCTCTTCCCTGCCTCGCCGCTGCAAGCATCCCGCCGCCCCAGCACCTCTCACGCGCCTCCTCCCCGCAGAGCCCGCCGTGCCCTTCAAGAGGCGACTTCAGGACCTGGAGGTGCGGGAGAAGGAGTCGGCCACGTTCCAGTGCGAGGTGCAGCTGCCGTCCACGGAGGCCGCGTGGTACAAGGAGGACACGCGTCTGTGGGCCAGCGCCAAGTACGGCATCGAGGAGGCGGGCACTGAGCGCAGGCTCACGGTGCGCAACGTCTCAGCCGACGACGACGCCGTCTACATCTGCGAGACCACGGAGGGCAGCCGCACGGTGGCAGAGCTCGCGGTGCAAGGTGGGAGGGGTCGGGCGGGAAAGGGGTAGGGTCCTACGGGGGGGGGGGGCGGGGTCATGTGGGGGTGAGAGCAGAGGTCCTGCGGGTGGCAGCATGGGTTGGGGGGGTAGGGGTCCTGCGGGTGGCAGCGCCGTGCTGGTGGTGAGGCCTTGCAGGAGGTGGGCAGCGATCAGAAGGGGCTGGGCAGGGGTCCTGCGGGATGCGGACAGGGGTCCTGTGGG
>NW_024412443.1:1794572-1796846 GCF_014898765.1 Herpailurus yagouaroundi
GGGGGGTGGGGGGATGGTGTCTTGCGGGGGTGGACAGGGGCCCAGAAGGTGTGCTGGAAGGAGGCTGGGGCAGGGGTCCTATCTGACCAGCCTCTCACCCTGACCACCACAGGAAACCTCATTCGGAAGCTCCCGAGGAAGACCGCGGTGCGCGTGGGTGACACGGCCATGTTTTGTGTGGAGCTGGCCAGGCCCGAGGGCCCTGTCCACTGGCTGAGGAACCAGGAGGAGATGGTAGCTGGGGGCCGCGTGGCCATCACCACAGAAGGCATGTGCCACACGCTGACCATCTCCCAGTGCAGCCTGGAAGACGTGGGCGAGGTGACCTTCACTGCTGGTGACTGCCGGACGTCCACCCAGTTCTTCGTGTCTGGTAAGGGCCTGGGGAGTGCCCTTGAATGGACAGTGCCCTTTGCCTCCTTCATCCATGGGGCCCTGCTGTGCTCTCCAGCCCGCTGCACGGAGGGCTTTGGGGGACTGAACCAATGGGTCATAGCTTCAGTTTCCTGGGGCCCTTGGTTTGTTTGCGCCCTTCTTCACCGTGATCACCCCAGGTGACTGTGAGGTAGCAGTCCTGGTGGCCTCCCCACTCTGTGAACCAAATTAGAAGGTAGGGATTGTTGTGGGTGGCATGGGGTGGGTGTGGGATGTCAGGTATAGGCGTGTCCTCTTTCTGTGACCTTTGGTATCCCATTTGTAGATTGGGTGGTAGGTCCCTCTCCCCACCCACACCCATTGGTCAGCCCTTGGTTGGGGTAGGAATGTGTCCCTGCACACAGGTCTGAGCACCCTCAGAGTGGTCACTGCACCTGCTTTGGTCACTGGTTAGCCTAAGACCTGCAGAAACGGATAAGCCTGGTCCCCAGGCCACGTGCACAGTTTGAGTGGCCTGAAGCCGGAACACTCTTCCCACTGCAACCAAAGAAATGGCCACAGGGCTGGGACAGGGGTGGCGGGCCCACGCCCTCCCTGGGCCCAGCATCTCCTTGTGTCATGGCCATTCCCAGATCATGAAAGTAGCTCCCCCAGCAGGGTGGGGTTCTGTGACACCTTGAAGGGCTGAGCTTGGACCCAGGGCTTTGGGAGGGAACTGCCAGTCAGTGATATTGACTGTGCTCTCTCCAGCCCCTAGGAGGCCGCCCCTGCATGCCCCTGAGGCCCCTGTGGTAAAGGGAAGGACAGAGTGTTCCGTCACCCTTGCCTGGTCCCCACCACCCCATGGGGACCACCCTGTCCCCATCAACGGTTATCTGGTGGAAAAGAAGCGGCTTGGCGCCTACACCTGGAGCCGGTGCCACGAGGCGGAGTTGGTGGCTGAACGTGAGCTGACTGTGGCCAGCGTGGCTGAGGAGGGGGACTTCCAGTTCCGGGTATCAGCTGTGAACAGCTTTGGCCAGAGCCCCTACCTGGAGTTTCCAGGGACTGTCCACCTGGGTAAGTGAGGAAGGCTCCTGGAGCCTGTCCCGAGGGCTTCCTGGGGGAGGGGGAACTTGGGCTCTGGAGGGGGAGCAGAGGAGGGCAGAGGCCGGCCCCTTCCTAAGGCCCTCACTCTGCAGCCCCCCAGCTGGCTGTGAAGACTCCTCTGAAGGCGGTGGAGGCGGTGGAGGGTGGCGAGGTGACCTTCTCGGTGGACCTCACTCTGGCCTCTGCTGGAGAGTGGTTCCTGGATGGCCAGGCCCTAAAGGCCAGCAGTGTGTATGTGATCCGTCACGATGGCACGCAGCATGCCCTCACCATCCGCTCCGTGTCCGCCAGCCTGCATGGCTCTGAGCTCAAGTTCGTGGCCAACGGAATTGAGAACAGCATCCGTATGGAGGTCCGAGGTAGGGGGACCCCAGCTGTGACCCCCCAGGCCTCTTCCCTAGGGGCAGGGTGGGCTCCCAGGTGGTCTCCTGGATGTGGCAGGCAGGGGAGGGGCGTGTGGCTGTGACCCCCCTAGGCATCTTCCCTAGGGCCAGGTGGGCTCTGGGTGGTCTCCTGGATGTGGTGGGCAGGACAGAGGAGGGGGGTGTGAGGCAGCTTGCCCAGGGCTGGGGGCGGCCTCGGCCTCAGCGTGAGTGGAGGAGGAGCTGCAGGACCTCACTTCTGCATCTGTCTGCTCCCTGCAATCTTGTCTCTTCCTCTTTTTTTCTGTCTGTTCTCCCATACCCCACCCCCCACTGTGTCTACTCTTTACTGTCTCATTCTCTTGCCCATACATCCTCTCTGTCCGCTTTCTCTGTCCACTCTCCTCTGCCCCCTCCCCATCCCTGTCCATCTCCTCTGTCCCCCTCC
>NW_024412443.1:1796856-1839620 GCF_014898765.1 Herpailurus yagouaroundi
CCCTCTGTCTGCCTCCTCTGTCCACCCCCTCCCTCTGCCCCCTCCCCTCTGCCCCCTCTCCCTCTGTCCACCTCCTCTGTCCCCTCCCCAATGTCCCCTCCCTTTGTCCATCCCCTATGTCCCCTCCCCATCTGTCCACCCCCTCCCTCTGCCCACTCTCCCTCTGCTCCTTCCCCTTCTGCCCCCTTCCCCTTTGCCCCCCCCCCCCCGTCCACCCCTCTGTCTACGTCCCCTGTGTCCACCTCTGTGGCCCCACACAGCCCCAGGGCTGGCCGCCAAGCGTCCAGTGGCAGCTGTGAGGGAAGTGCTGGCCCGGCTGCATGAGGAGGCACAGCTCTTGGCAGAGCTCTCAGACCAGGCTGCGGCGGTGACATGGCTGAAGGACGGCCACGTGCTGCCCCTGGGCCCCAAATACGAGGTCCAGGCGAGTGCTGGACAGCGGGCACTGCTGGTGCGGGATGTGGTGCGAGACGATGCTGGCCTGTACGAGTGTGTCAGCCATGGGGGCCGCATCGCCTACCAGCTGTTGGTGCAAGGTGATGTCCTCTGTGTGTGTGTGTGTCCACGTCCTCGCCTGCCCACCATCACCATGGTCACGGCCACACGTTATGTTCCCAGCTCTGGGCAGGCTCTAGGGGGTCTGGGCAGTGGGAGGCCCTGTCCTCTGTCCTTGTGGGAGGGTGGGGGACTTAGCTGATCTTGGGGAGCAGGAGTCTGGGAAACTGGCTCCAGTGACGCTATGGTGTGAGAGGTGGACAGCCTGTGAGAGGGTGGGGAGGGTCTTCCTAAGAGCAGGTGGTGCGTGAGTGGTTAGAGGTCAGCATCCCAGGCCAGTCCTGCCTCTGAATGGGACCCTGGTCAGTGAGGCCCTGGAGCTCTGGGCATCTCCATCTGCTGTCTGAGTGGGTGGATGTGTGGCCAGGGCTCTGCCGGCCCCCTGACCTGCCCATGTGCCCTTGCAGGGCTCACTCCCTTTCTGCACAAGGACACAGCTGGTGGCTTGGTGGATGCCGTGGCCGGGGGCCCAGCCCACTTTGAATGTGAGACTTCTGAGGCCCAGGTTTGTGTGCGCTGGTACAAGGATGGCACGGAGCTCAGCCGCTCCAGCCAGCGCTTCCTGCAGGAGGACGTGGGAACGTGGCACCGGCTGGTGGCAGCCTCGGTCACCAAGCAGGATGAGGGCACCTACTCATGCCGTGTGGGCGAGGACTCCGTGGACTTCCAGCTGCGTGTCAGTGGTGAGCTGCAGCCTCCAGGACTTGGTGGGTAGGAAGCAGGTCCGGCTGCATCAAGCACTTGTGAGGCCAAGCTGCCCGGCCCTTCCTTTTTTCCAAGAATGCTTGTGGGGGTGCAGTTGCTTCCGGAATTGGGGAAAGAAAGTGCCCACAGAACTAACGTTTAGATGAGAGAGGAGTGTGGGTATGGAGAATAAAAGATAAGAAATTTGCAGCCCTTTTTCTCTTTTCGAGGATGAAAAAGTGAGGCTGGCAAGACCCAAAAGGTGCCGGAAGCCACTTCGGCAGGTTAAATTGGGATCTTGATGAACGAGGCTCTGGCTCTTTCTAGAACCTATTGGTGCATCTTGGTGGATTCTCAGGATCTGGCTTTGCCTGAGTCCTGGCTCTTAGTAGGGTCTTGGCCACTGCCCCCCATGCCTCCCTCCATCTGTCCCCAGGCACCAGCCAGGGTGCCCATCATGCTGCTTAGAGGGGTCAGGGCACAAGCCCCACCCTGTGCCTGAGGAGGGTCCCACTGGCAGCACCTGACATGAAGGATTCCCAAGGTGGCCTGGAGTCTACAGCGTGTCTGTGCCTTGGCTCCAGGTCTTGGGAAACCTCACCTAACTAGGACCTCTGACCACCTGTCCCTCCCTGTCCTTAGAGCCCTCGGCCGTGTTTGCCAAGGGGCAGCCGGCACGCAGTGAGGTGCAGGCCAAGGTGGGGGCCAGCGCCATGCTGAGCTGCGAGGTGGCCCAGGACAAGACGGAGGTGACGTGGTACAAGGATGGGAAGAAACTGAGTGCCAGCTCCAGAGTGCACATGGAGGCCACGGGCTGCAGCAGGAGGCTGGTGGTGCAGCAGGTGGGGAAGGTGGACACCGGGGAGTACAGCTGCGAGGCCAGGGGAGAGAAGGTCTCCTTCCGCCTGGACATGACAGGTCAGTTGATGAGGCAGATGTATGACTGTATCCTAGGAACAGGCCTGGAGGAAGTATATAGGTGGGGACTGGGGCAGTGATCTGCAGCTTGGTCAGGGCCTGTATCAGTCAGTTATCTGGTGCCATGTAAGAAGTACCCCCAAACTTTGGAGACGGTTGGTTCTGTGGTTAGGAACTCGGGCAGGGCTCAGTGAGACCGTTCATTTCTGCTGGGACAGGAAGATCCAGCCTGGCTTCATCCATGCATCTGAGGTCCTAGTAGGGGTGGTTTCAGTGGATGCATCTGTCTGGGACAGCAAGCCTCTCTCTCCTTGTGATGCTGGCGAGGCTCACTCCTGTGTCTGGGATCCCTTTCTTTCCTCATGATGCCTCACCCCAGGGCCCATTTCTCCCTGTGGAGAGCCGGCTCCTTCCCCTCAAGGCATAGCAGAGCTACAGGGCTCGTTAATGTCTGTGGTCAGAGTATGACCTCCGTCACCTTGTATGGTGGAAAGACAGGCATAAGGCCAGTCTGGTTTCAAGGTGGGGGAGAAGTAGACCCCACCGTTGAGGGGTGTGGACGCAGGGAGGCTTGGCTTATCAGGGACCACTTCTAACAGTCTATCACAGGGACATCCCGGGGACACAGTTTTTGTCTGTCTCTAATTCTCTGCCTTCCTGAACACAAGATAAGGATCTTTCTAATGCTTGTTGCCTCATGGTCACAAGATGGCTTCCACAGCTCTGGCCATCATATTCAAGGTGGGAAGAACATGCAAGGGGTGTTTTTTTATTCCTTTTTTGTCTGCTGTACAATAAATTATCACAAACTCAGTGGTTTCAAACACTCTGATGGCCACACCCCCCTGCAGATAGCCTGGAAAAATGTGCCCCTGGCCCTACTGCCTCAGCAGTGGGACGTCGAGGGTGGAGGAGGTGGGCCAGTGATTACATGGCTGGCCTGTGTGTGTACTGGGACTGCCCTGTCCCACGGGGTGGCTGCACGCTGAGATTGGACACCCTATTCAAGGCAAGCAGTGCAGGGATCAGAGTGTAGATAGGGTCAGATCTAACCTCTGCTGGGTGACTGGGGCAACTTCTCAGTGTTGTGTGTCCCTGAAACTCACCTGTGCCCCCAGACCTCAGAACGTGGCCTAATGTGGACATGGGATCTTTGCAGAGGTGATCAAGGTTGAGGTGGATCTCGAGGTGAGAGCATCCTGGATCAGGGTGGGTCCTTATGAGATGAGGGAGGGGGATTTGAGATGGCCACATGGAGACAGAGGCAGAGATTGGGGATATGGCCATAGCCATGAGCCCAGAATGCCTGGGGCCCTGGCAGCTGGGAGAGGCAGGAGGGACCCTCCTGGAACCTTCCGCGGCCCTATGGCACCTTCACCTGTCTCCTGGCCTCCAGACCTGGAAAAGAACAAAACCTGCTGTCCTAGGCCCCCCATTTGTGGTCATTTGATCCTGCCACCTGTGACTCAGTTTCGTTTTCTGCGAAGTAGTAACAGAGCTTCTAAGACTTTGCTGAGAGACTCTGTCCATAAGACCGTCCCTGGTGCTCTGTGAGAAGCACAGGCCTCCCGTCCAGACACTGTGAAATCTGGCCTCTGAACCAAGGGTCTGGGGGCGAGGTAGGGAAGAGAGGGGACAACAGCTTGCTTGGTGGGGCTGAGGTCCAGGCAGGAGGGTCCTGACATCAGGTCCTGGAGGATGAGCCTGTATCAGGCGGGTGGCGCTCAGGGAGTGAGTGTACGTCAGGGTGCCCGGAAAGTTCTGGAAGGCAGCTGGTGGTGTGTTGAGGCTTGGGATAGGAGGCTGAACAGGAACTGGTGCCAGGTAATTGAGTAAAATGCCATAAAGTCTACCCTTGTACAGCATACAATTCTGTGGTTTTAGTACATTCACAAGGCTGTGTGATCGACCGCACCACCACCTAGTTCTAGAACATTGTCATAACGCCGTGACATGCTAAACCCACCATCACCCTGTGTTTACCCTCCCCCATGGGCTCACGAATCCACTTTCTGCCTCTGTGGGTTTGCCTGTTGTGGACACTTTATTTAAATGGAGTCATACAGCATGTAGACTCTTAAGTCTGGCTCTTTCCATCGAGCACCATGTTTCCAAGGTCCATCCATGCTGTACCATCAGTGTTTAATTCTCTTATGGTCAGTAACATTTCCACCATGTGGATTGCGTCCCACATTTCATCTATCTTTTTATCAGCTAATGCATATCATGGTTGATCCCAGTGTTTGGCTGTTACCAACAGTGCTGCTAGAACATTCTTACATGGGTGAACATATATTTTCAGTTCTCTTGGGGTTGCTTGGTCATAAGTAATTTTATGCTTAACTCCCTGGAGGACCATTCTCCACAGTGGCTGCCCCCTTTTACATTCCCACCAACAGTGTGCAAAGGTCTTTCTCCACATCCTTGCCAGTGCTCATTATTTTTGTTTTATCTATTTGTTTTTTGCTTCTAGCCACACTAGTGGGCATGAGGAGGTATCTCATTGTGGTCTTGTTTTGAATTTTCCAGATGATGCATGATGTTGAGCATCTTTTTATGTACATGTTGGTCATGTGCATGTCTTCTTTGGAGAAATGTCTATTCAGGTCTTCTGCCTTATTTTTAAATTCTGTTATCTTTTTATTGTTGCATTGTAAGAGTTCCTTACATATTCTGGATACTAGATCCTTATCAGATAAAACATTTTCAAATATTTTCTGCCATTCACTTTGTTGAGAGTGTCCTTTGATGCACAAAAGTTTTTTAATTGTGATGAAATACAATGTACCCTCTTTTGTTGCTTGTATGTTTGGTGTCCTAAGAAACCAGTGCCTGATCCAAGGTCACACCAGTTGACACCTGTTTTCTTCTAAGAGTTGTCTAGTTTTTGCTCTTACATTTAGGTCTTTGGTTCATTTTGAGTTAGTTTTTCTATATGGTGTGATATAGGGATCCAGCTTCATTCTCTGCATGTGGGGATTCAGTTATTCCAGCACTGTATGTTGAACAGACGTTTCCCCCAATGAGTTTTCTTGGTACATTTGTCAAATATCAGTTGATATTGGGGCATCTGGGTGGCTCAGTTGGTTGAGCATTGGACTTGGGCTCAGGTCATGATCTCACAGCTCATGCGTTTGAGCCCCGCATCAGGCTCTGTGCTGACAGTGTGGAGCCCACTTTAGATCCTCTGTCTCCCTCTCTTTGCCTTTCCTCCACTACGTGTGCATGTGTGCTCTCTCTTTCCCTCTTTCTCACAAAAATAAACACTAAAAAAATTCATCTGACCGTCAATGTTGGGATTTACTTCTGGATTCTCAATTCTGTTCTATTGATACATAGAACTGTCTATGTCAGTATCACAGTTTAGATCACTGTAGCTTTGTGGTGGGTTTTGAAATTGGCAAGTGTGAGTCCTCCAACTTGTTCGTTTTTCTTTTTTAAGATTTTTTTTGAGTATTTGAGGTCCCTGCATTTCCACTTGAATTTTAAGATCAGCTTTCAAATTTTGCAAAAATGGCAGCTGGTATTTTGATTATTATAGTACTGAATGTGTAGATCAATTTGAGTATTGCTGTTTTAACAACATTAATCTTCCGATCCATAAATACAGGCTACCTGTCTATTTTTCAAGCTTTTTAATTTTTTTTCCAAAATTTTATAGTTTTCGGTGTAAAAGACTTGTGGAGTTTGTTGCCATGCATTCATTTTTCTTGATGCTTCTTTAAATGGAATTGTTTTCTTAATTTCACTTTCAGATGGTTTGTTGCTAATACACAGAAACAGAACTAACTTTTGTATATTGGCCTTGAGTCCTACAACCTTGCTGAACTGGTTTACTCACCTATTAATTCTTTCATGGATTCCCAAGGATATTTAAAAAAATTTTTTAATGTTTATTCATTTTTGAGAGACAGAGAGAGACAGAGAATGAGCAGGGAAGGGGCAGAGAGAGAAGGAGACACAGAATATGAATCAGGCTCCAGGCTCTGAGTTGTCAGCACAGAGCCCAACATGGGGCTTGAACTCATGGACCATGAGATCATGACCTGAGCCGGAGTCAGACGCTCAACTGACTGAGCTACCCAGGCGCCCCTAAGGATATTTTTTTTTAGATACAAAAAGGTGTCACCTGCATGTACAGATAGTTTTACTTCTTTATTTACAGTCTAGATGCCTTTCATTTTGTTGTTGATTATTGATTGAACCTCTTTACTTTTTGTAGGTCTGTTAAGGTTTTCTATTTCTTCTGGGGTCAGTTTTGATAATTTGTGTATTTCTGTGAGTTTGTCCATTTTGTCTGGGTTGTCCAATTTGTTGGCATACAATTGTTCATGGTATTCTCTTACCATGCTTTTAATTTCTCTAAGATCTGTACTGATGTCCCCACATTTATTTCTGTTTTAATAATTTGAGACTTCAAACTTTCTGGGTCTAACTAAAGGTTTGTCAATTTTGTGGATTTTTTAAAATGTCCTTTGTTCTTTCTATTGCTTTTTTATTCTCTATTTCATTTGTCTCCACTCCAGTCTTTATTTCCTTCCTTCTTCTAACTTGGGGTTTTGCTTACTCTTTATAGGTTTGTTATAGTTTTATAGTTTTAAGCTTTATAGTTTTATAGTTTATAGTTTTTTATAGTTTTATGGTTTTTTAGAGAGAGAATGTGTGTGCATGTGAGGGGGGATGGGCAGAGGGAAAGAAAGAGAATCTTAAGCAGGTTCCACACTCAGTGTGGAGCTGGATGTGGGGCTCAATCCCATGTTCCTGAGATCATGACTAAAGCTGAAATCAAGAGTCAGACACTCAACCAACTGATCCACTCAGGTGCTCCATAGTTTCTTAAAGTGCGAAGTTAAGTTATTGATTTGTGCTCATCCGTTTTGACATAGACCTATAATATACAACTATCAGTACTACTTTCAGTGCACCTTAGTAGTCCTGAGGTGTTGTGTTTTCATTTCCATCTATCTCAAAATGTTTTCTAATTTTCCTTATAATTTTTTAAGAGTGCATTGTTTCATTTTGACAGGCTTGTGAATTTTCCAGTTTTCCTTCTATTATTGATTTCTAGCTTCACTCCACTGTGGTTGGCAAAGACTGTTTGTATTATTTCAATCTTTTTACATTTATTGAGACTTGTTTCCTGGCCTCTCCCATGCTCTGTGCTTTAGTGAAGTGTGTTTCCTGTTGTGGTTGGGTGAAGAGTTCTGTAGACTCAGCTGGGTCTGCTGGTGTGCACTGCTGTTTATTTAGTGAGCTCCTGTCTGGCTGTATGTCCATTACTGAAAGTGGGGTATTGAATTATCCAACTATTATTGTACGACTGTTTCTCTCTTTAATCAGTTGGTTTTCACTTCGTGTAGTTTGGTCTCTCCTGTGAGTTGTGCTTATGTTCATAGTTATCAGATCTTCTTGACGAGTTGACCCTTTTATCAACTTATGATGTCCTTAATCAATACATTATTCAACCAATATATAGTGTTTTGTAATGGTTTGCCTTAAAGTGTGTTCAGCCTGACAACATAAAAACCATCTTGTCTGGTTGCTCTTTGTAAGGAGCATATCTTTACTTTAAAATTATTTGTTTCAAAAAAACCCTATTTGTGTCTTTGGATCTAAAGTGAGTCTCTTGTAGACAGCATATATTTTTTTAATCTGTTTGCCAATCTCCACCTTTTAGTTGGAGAATTAAATCTATTAACAGTTAAATTAATATTTACAAGGAAGGCCTTCTACTATTTTTCTCTCTTTAAAAATTTTAAAAAATGTTTCTTTATTTTTGAGAGAGAGGGAGAGACAGAGGATGAACAGGAGGGGCAGAGAGAGAGGGGGACACAGAATTTGAAGCAGACTCCAGGCTCTGAGCTGTCAGCACAGAGCTTGATGCAGGGCTTTAACTCATGCGCCATGAGATCATGACCTGAGCCAAAGCTGGACGCTCAACCGACTGAGCCACCCAAGCACCCTGTATTTTTCTCTTTTAATATGTCATATCTTTTTTGCTCCTTATTTTCTCTATTACAGGTTTTTACATTTAACTTATTTTTTTCTATTTTCATTTCCTTCTCACTTCTTTTTCTGTACTCAGAACTAAGTATATATATTTACTATATTTAATTTAACATGACTTTATATATATTATATATATTTATGTACAATATTTACTCTTTTGTCTGTCTATATACCTTCCTACCTACCTACCTACCTGTCTAGTTTTTTCTTAGTGTCTACTGTCTACTCTTAGTGGTTTTGACAGTTAACATCTTAACTTTATAATAATCAAGTTTAAAATTATACCATCTTCGTTTAAATGAGAAATTGCTTCTTTACAGCTCTGTGTGCACACACAAAGGACAGCTTTATGTTGTTATCACCATAAATTATGTCTTCATATACCAAATTTAGTCAGTTAACTTTATGGTTTTATAATTATTGCTCATGCATTTGCATTTTAAGTCATCTGGGAAAAAAGAATAGTTAAAAACTAAAAATACTGGCTTTTATATTTACCAGTGTCCTTTACTGGTAAATATATTTACTCTTGTCCTTTATTTTTACATATGATTTTAAGTTACTGTCAGTGTTTTTTCATCTAAACCTGAAATGCCTATTTACCATTTCTTGCAGGGTAGTTATAATGCAACAAAATCCTGTGTTTGTTTGACTGGGAATGTATTAATTTCTCCTTCACTCTTAGGGATGGTTTTGTCAGAGATTAAGTTCTTGGTTGATAGTTTTTTTTTTTCACTGAGAAGTTTAAACACATCACCCATTACCTTCTGACCTCTATGGTTTCTGAAGGGAAATACGCTGTCACTCTTAGTAGGAGTCCTTGTATGTGACGACTGGCTTTTCTCTTTCTGCTTTCAAGATTCTTTTTGTTTTTGGCTCTTGACAATTTTGATATAATCTCTCTCCGTGTGGCTCTCCATTAGTTTGTCTTGCTTGGAGTTTGTTGAACTTCTTGGATGTTAATTTTAGAGATTTTTGATCATTTTTTTCTTAAAGATCTCGGTGCCTCTTCTTCTTGCCCTCTCCCTATAAATATCCCCCATGTGCATATATTGCCCAATGGGCATCTAAGGCTCTGTTCATTTTTCTTCATTCTTATTTCTTTCTGCTCCTCAGACTGCATAATTTCAAGAGACCTATGTTCAAATGTGCTAATTCTTCCTTCTGTGTGCTCAAAGCAGATGCTGAATCCCTCTAGTGACTTTCCATTTCAGTTATACTTTTCAAATATAGAATTTCTATTTAGTTTTAGAAATCTATCTTGTTATTGATATTCTCTACTTGGTGAGACATTTTCCTCAAACATTACTTTATTCTATGAGAAATGATTTCCTTCGGTTCTCTGAACATATTTTAAATAGATGACATAATGACTTTGACTGGTGAGATAGTATCTGGGTGTTCTCAGGGACAGTTCCTGTTGACTGCTTCCCTTCCTGTAACAGGCCATGCTTCTTTGCATGCCATGTCATTCTTTGTTGATAAGTGGAATGTTAAATAATATAACATGGGAACTTGAGTTCAGATTCTCCAACCCCTCCCCCAGGTTGTTGTTGTTGTTGCTTTTTGTTATTGTTGCTGTTGTTTGTGTGTCCAGTGACTTTTCTGAACGACTTCTGTGAAGTATGCATTTTTGTGCTGTGTGAACCACTGAAGTCTCTGATTGGTTAGTTTATTGGTCAGCTAATGGTTTTGTAGTGATTTCCTTAGATGCTAGTAACCAAGAGGTCTCCCAGTTCTTGCCAAGGGCCATTGTGTTGTTACATGCATATGCCACTCAGCAAGGCAGTTTCTGAATTTACACTTGTCTTTACGTTATGCTTTACAGCCTCAAGGTTAGCCTGATGTGTGACTTTAGGGCCTACTCAAGTGTTTCCTGAGTATACATATATATATGTGGACTTCTAGATGCCCAGGGATGTGCCAGAGCTTTCCAAAGCCCTCTATGGACATCTCATTCTTCAGCTTTTCCTTGTAAGCTGATTAGTTAGCCTCTTCTCTGCCTGACTGTGACCCCACTTCGAGCAGCCATGATCAGTAGTGCATGTGATTGTTTTCAACAAATGCCAATGGGGAAAAGGCTGTTTGCATGGGATGGCCTTCTGTTTAGGTTTGAATAATAAGGAAAGAAGGAATGAAGACAGACAGATAGACAGACAGACAGACAGGCTTGTGAGTGGAGTTTTCCAGTGAACCACCAATAGGTCAAATAATGATAATTCCCTGGGAATGGGCTGTGAAAGAGCTCTTGTCTCATTCTACTCCCTCATGTGGGTTCCAAGTGCCAGTGTTCCCTGTGATTGTAGACTATTGGTTTTCCAGGCTACCTCAGAGTTAGGGAGGAGAGTATGAGGATTGGGTATGTTAAAACACCACAAATCTTGATGTTCTTACTGAGATTCAGCTGTTTTCCTTGAGTACATGCCTCCTAGATTGCTGCAAGCCTTCCGTTAATTTCCAGAACACTAAAAAAGTTTACTGCAACAATTTTGCAAGGTTTATGCAATTTTTAAAAAGTTATTTTGCCATTTTTGCTGACATCTCTTTGAGTGATTTTAAAATATTTAACCAGCATTGTAATCCTGGGATTAAGGCTACTTGATTGTGGTTTGTTATTCTTTTTACCTGTTTCTGATTCAATGTGATGCTGTTTGGTTGAGTATTCTTATATTTATTTTCTTAAGGAATTCTGGCTTGTAGTATTCTTATACTGTCTTTGTCTGGTTTTGTCACCAGAGTAATGCTGGCCTCACGAAATAGGTTGGAAAGAGTTATCTTCTCATCTGTTTTCTGTGAGAGATTGTGTAGAATCAATGTGATTTCTCTTCCTTCTTTTTTTAATTTTTAATTTTTTTTATTTTGAGAGAGAAAGAGAGAGAAAGAGAGAGAGAGAAAGGGCAAGTGGGGGAGGGACAGAGAGAGAGGGAGACACAGAATACGAAGCAGGCTCCGAACTGTCAGCACAGAGCCCGACACGGGGCTTGAACCCACAAACCGCGAGATCATGACCTGAGCCGAAGTCAGATGCTTAACCAACTGAGCCACACAGGCGCCCCTTCTCTTCCTTCTTTATTTTTGTTTTTTTAGTTATTTCCCTGATAAAGTCAGTGAAGTCTTCCTAACCTAGAAATTTGTTTCTTTAGAAGATTTAAATTTTGAAAACATTTTATTTATAGTGATGAAACTGTTCAAGTTACCTATTTCCTCTTGGGCAAGTTTTAGTAGTTTGTGGTTTTTGAGGAATTGTTTTGTCTCATCAAATTTGTTTAATTTATGTGCATAGAGTTGCTTATAATGTTTTCTTATTATACTTTTAATGCCAGCAGGGTCTGGGAGATGTTCTGTTCCATTCCTGACATTGTTAGTTTAGGTCTTTTCTCTTTTTTCTTTACTAGTCTTGTTAGAGATTTATCAATTTTACTGATCTTTTCAAAGAACCAGATATGGTTTTCATTGATTTTCTCTATTTTTTTTCAATCTAACTGATTTCTTTTCTTATCTTTATTACTTTTCTTTCCGCTTGCTCTTGGTTTATTTGCTTCTAATTTCTTAAGGTGGAAGTATAGATTACTGATTGAATTTTTTCTTTTCTATTAAAAATATTTAATAGTGTTAAAATTTCACTAAGCATTGCTTTAAATTTATCCTACAAATTTTGATGTGTTGATTTTCATTGTTGTTCACTTTAAAATATTTACTAATTTCCTTTGAGACTTCTTTGACTTCTATATTTTTCAGAAGCATGCTCTTATCTTTCTGTTATTGACTTCCAGTCTAATTCCATTTTGGTCATACATACATACATACATACATACATACTTTGTATTACTTCAATTTAAAAAATGTTTTAGAAATTTCTTTTCTGAACTACTATGGCCTATGTTGGTAAATGTTCCATGTATAGTTGAAGGGAAGGTATATTCTGTTGCTGTTGGGTGGAATGCCTTACAAATATGAGTTAGGTCATGCTGGTTGATGGTTTGATTCTTCTATACCCATGATGATCTTCTGTCTACTAGTTCAATCAATTGTTGTGTGAAGAGTGTTGAAAACTTCAGCTATACATGTGGGCTATTTTACTTTCAGTTCTGTCAGTTTTTACTTTGCATGTGTTGAAGCTCTGTTGTCAGGGGCTTACTCATTTAGTATTGTTATGCATTCTTTGTAAATGTAACTCTTTTATCTTTATAATATCTCTGGTAATTTTCTTGGCTCAAAGGTTTACTTTATTTTAATTTTAATATAATAATATTAATATAAATTAATTTTAATATGATATTAATAATAATATTCCAGTTTTGTTTTGATTACTGCTTGCACTGTGTATATTTTTAAAATTCTTTTATTTATTTATTTTTTTTAATTTTTTTTTTTAATTTTTTTTTTCAACGTTTATTTATTTTTGAGACAGAGAGAGACAGAGCATGAACGGGGGAGGGGAAGAGAGAGAGGGAGACACAGAATCGGAAACAGGCTCCAGGCTCCGAGCCATCAGCCCAGAGCCCGACGCGGGGCTCGAACTCACGGACCGCGAGATCGTGACCTGGCTGAAGTCGGACGCTTAACCGACTGCGCCACCCAGGCGCCCCATAAAATTCTTTTATTTTTACCTACACATATTTGAAGTGGGTTTCTTGTAGCTAACATAAAGTTGGTACATTTTAAAAAATCAATTCTGACAATTTCTATCTTGTAATCAGTGTGTTTACGCTATATCCATTTAATGAAATAATTGGTATGTTTCGGCCTACTATTTTATTATTTGCTTCTATTTTTTCTCTTTTTCCCTTTTTTTTCACATTTCCTGCATTTTTGGGTCATTTGGCATGTTTTTAGTATTCCATTTTAATTTGTCTGTTGTGGTTCTATGTATATTTTTGTGTGGTCACCCTAGGGATTGTGTTAAACATATTCAACTCCTTAGAATCATTATTTTACTACTTCAATTGGGATGTAGAACTTTTTTTTTTAATTTTTTTCTTTTTAAAAAAAATTTTTTTTTCAACGTTTCTTTATTTTTGGGACAGAGAGAGACAGAGCATGAACGGGGGAGGGGCAGAGAGAGAGGGAGACACAGAATCGGAAACAGGCTCCAGGCTCTGAGCCATCAGCCCAGAGCCTGATGCGGGGCTCGAACTCACGGACCGCGAGATCGTGATCTGGCTGAAGTCAGACGCTTAACCGACTGCGCCACCCAGGCGCCCCTGGGATGTAGAACTTTTATCAGTTTGTAGGTCCTTTTACTCTCCCACCATTATGTTATTAGTTGTTTTATGCACTATGTCTACCATTGAAAACCTCATCAGACAATGTGGTAATTCTTGATTTCAATGATCAAATATATTCCAAAGATTTCAATGGAAGAAGAATAGTCTATTTTGTTTCACCAGTGTATTAGTCAACTCAGGCTTCCATAACAAAAGGCCACAGGGAAAGCCTGGGTGGTTCAGTCGCTTAAGGGTCTGGTTCTTGATATCAGGGTCATGAGTTCAAGTCCTGCATTGGGCTCTGTGCTGGGCTTGAAGCCTACTTAAAAATACACACACACACACACACACACACACACACACACACACACCACAGATTGTGTGGTGTATACAACATAAATTTATTTTCTCATAGTTCTGGAAGCTAGAAGCCCAAGATCAAGGTGCCAGCTTGGCCATGTACTGGTGTGGCCTCCTTTTCTGGCCTGGTTTCTGTGGGTTTATGGAGGGCAAGAGAGATCTCTGGTATCTCTCTCTTATAAAGGTGCCAGTCCTATTGTTTTACGGTCTCACCCTTATGAACTCTTTTAACCATAATTAACTCCTTAAGGGTCCTAATGCCAAAATTGGGGGTTAGGACTTCAACAAATGGATCATGGGAGGGAAGACAGTTCATAGTCCATAACACCCAAATATTTACCATGTGTGTTGGTCTTCCTTAATTCCTGATGCTCTGAATCTTCCTACAATGTCATTTCCCTTAGTAATTCTTGTAGAGGCGATTGGCTGACAGTGAGTTTTCTTAACTTCCTTCATACAGAATGTCTTTATTTTATCCTCATTCCTGAAGGATATTTTTGCTAGATACAGAATTCTGGGCTGATGCTTCTTTCTTTCAGCACTAATTTTCGATGAGAAAAATTCATGGTCACTCAAGCTGTTCCCCTACAAATCATGGGTTTGTATTCTCTGCCTGCTTTCAAGAGTCTTTGTCTTTTAATTTTCAGTGGCTCTGAAATGGTGTGTCTAGGTGTGGATTTCTTTGGATTTATTCTGTCTGAGATTTACTGGGCTCTCATAATCTGGTTAATGTCTTTTACCAAATTTGAAAAGGTTTGAACTACTGTTTCTTGAAAATATTTTTCTGACCTTTACTCCTCTCTTTCCAGGACTGATGAGATGAATTTCAGTCCTTTTGGTTTCATCCCATAGATCCCTGAGGCTCTATCTAAAAACTCCCTTTCTTGCTCTTGTTTAGATGGAATAATTTCCATTGATTTATCTTCAAGTTCAGTAAGTCTTCTGTTGTCTGGATTCTGCTACTGAGCCCATTCAGTGAGTTATTTCAATTATTTTATTTCCCCACTTGTAAAAGGTCCATTTGGGTTTTTATATCTTGTTTTTCTTTGTTGAGAGTTTCTGTCTTTCCATTTCTTTCAAGAGTATTTGCTTTCATTTGTTGGAGCATTTTTGTAATAGTTCCTTGAAAATCTTTGTCAGATATTTCCAGCATCTGTGTCATTTTGACATTGGTATCTGTTAATAGTCTTCTCCTATGCATGTGAACTGAGAGCTTCCTGGTTTTTCAGGGGGCTGTTTTGGATGGCATCCTGTATATACTGAATGGTATGTTTTGAAACCCTGAGTCTTACATTTAATGAGGGATGTTGATCTTAGTAAAGCTGGAAATAGGCCTTGTTGAGTTCAGGCTATGGGTTCCTGCCAACTCCCCATAGATTGTTTTCTTTACAGAGACTTTGCAGTGCCATTTGAATCTGTCCTGAATGTGCCCACCTAGTGGTAGGTGTGGCTCTGGACAGTGGCCTCTGCACAGTTCAGAGTTCAAAATTTTTGGTTTGGTTTTTGGGGTCATATTCACTCAAATGTGACTCAATGGTGATCCCTGGCATTTCTGGACAACCACCTGTTCCAGATCTTCTGTCTTCTTTTTCAGGTCTTTAGTTGGGAAGCTGGAGCTCTAGGCATGTTATTGTGATACTTGCTTTTAATGGTCCCACCTGCACTGGTGTCCAGTGGCAGAATGATAGAAAAGAGAAAGATCAGTGTCCTCCTTCAGTTGCATAGGAATACTATATTCTATACCCTCAGTGTTCTAGGGGTCTCTAATCTTCATGGGCTGGGGCATGAGAGCATGCAGAAAAAAATGGGGTATCTTCCATTCTCTCTCAGCACTTGGGGTTCTCTTCCCTAAGTTTTGTGAGAGGGATGGGGACCTGCTTCTGGATGTTGAGCTGCCTTGAGTGCAGGCAAGGGGGGAAAGGTAGACTCACTTCTGGTTTGGTGGACTTTGAATTCTGTTTTTTCTCCCCAATCTGCCTGCTGCTGCTTACTTTGAGAATCTTCAGATGGCTGCTCCATGGCCCTGTGGTTGCATTTGGTGACTGAAACAGGGTGGAGTGTTTATGCCCAGAACTGGAACCAAGTGCAGGTGTTTTTGTAAAAATATGGGTTTTAATTTTCTGTAACTATGTAGATGGACCCAAACTTTGGCATTTCTAGTGTGGGACAAATCCTAAGCATCCTTTCAGGGATATTTATAACTCATTCAGGTGAATTTTGAAGGCAAAACACTGTAGCTGGGGGCCTCATGGTGTGGGCTCAGCTGTGGGGTCAGAGTAATCATGGAGGGTTCCCACATGTGCTTCTTCCTGGGCACAGATAGTGGCAGGCCATCTCAAACACACACACATACACATGCATGCACATTTAAACACATACATGCTCATCCATACACACATGCATAGACATACATATACCCATGTACATAAACACATATACATGCTCACAACACACATAAACACATGCATAGACATATATTCACGTAAATTTCAATGCACATACACACTCACAAACATATATACACACAAACATACATACATGACACATATACACATACATGCATGCATATTTTTAAAGTTCGTTTATTTTTGAGAGAGAGAGAGACAAAGTGGGGAAAGTGCAGAGAGAGAGGGAGACACAGAGTCCAAAAGCAGGCTCCAGGCTCTTAGCTGTCAGCACAGAGCCTGATGTGGGACTTGAACCCACAAACCATGAGATCATGACCTGAGCCGAGGTCAGATGCTTAACCAACTGAGCCACCCAGGCGTCCTCATACATGCACATTTAAACACATACAACAACATACACACGTTTAAACACATGTACAAAGACATGCACAAACATATATGTGCACATACAACCATACATGCATACCCCCACATATAGACACATACACACACACACACACACACACACACACACACACACACAGTGTGATCAGGAATGATTTCATGACATGCATATCAAAGAGACACAGTTTTCTTTAAGATTAGTCTGTGAGGACTCCTATGAAGTGAATGTCAGAAATAACAGAGACCTGGTGCAACCCCACCTTGGGGATGCAGCTGAGTCTGGGGCCACAAAATGAACAGGAGGTGCCTCACTATACAGTATGAAAGTTGTGTGTTCAGCTGGTTATGGATAAAGGTGACAGTTGGCTGTGTGGTTAGGTGTTCTCTGCTTTCACATGGTAGTGTTTGTGAGGACTCATCTGGTGGTAGCCTCACGGGTGGAGAAATGATAGAGAGACCATGATTCCAAAAGCAAAGCTGTTGGCTGGAGGGCAGATGTGGCAGAAGCTCAGGTGGGCATGGCATCCACAAGAAGCATGCAGACTCCACTTAACCCATCTGGTCCCCAAGGACATCTTACTGCAGAGGTTTTGCTTCTGGAGATGTCCAAGTCAAACAGAGGCTGTGGTTGAGGGGACAGAGAGGGATGATGAGTGCATGAATTCGTGCTCATGTGGGTGTGGGCTGAGAAGCAGGAGACATAGATGAATCTTAAACCCATGTGTGAATACATAGATCTAGGGGTCACCATATGAGACATGGCAGGTAGACAGGAGCATATTTGCTGGAAGAAGCAGGTGACATGCTAGCCTGGGATGTCCAGGGGTGGTCAGCTATCTGGGCATGGTACTCAGTTGACACTGGTCTGGGGTTGGAGATTCAGGATTTGTTGGCATGTTTGTGGTGGGAGGGACTGGGGGAAGAAGTGGCGTGGAAGGAGTGGATGATGATGGGACCTCCCCCTGGGACACTGGGGGACATGAGACCATGTAGGGAGGGGCTTGGGGTGGGAGGAGAACCAAAGAATATTGAGGCTGACCACAGCCCCTGCCAGTCACTGCATAGGTTTTTGGATCATCATCACTGCCTTCCATCCAGACACCTGTCCTAGGTGGTATCAGGTCACCGAGGACAGGTAGGTGAAATACAGCCACCTGGATGCCTTATCTTTTTCTCCATGAAAAATATATTTAAGGCATAAAAATAGAACCATTTTTACTTTGGCTATTTGAATTTTAAAAAAATATTATAAATCCAATTAAAAATCTTGTAACTCAAGGATAGTGCCCATTCTTGGTGATAGCATGTAAGGAATTCTCCCTGAAAATACCAATGCTTTGATGGGCAGGCCAAAAACCAAGAGTTCCACTGACTTCTGTTGAGAAAATAGGCATTCCTGAAGCAGAAAGTCCCTAGTGCATGAAATTGAATAATCTCATGTGGAAAGGTAGACTTATAAACACCCCATCTGGATTTGGGGTTCCAGCGGTACTGTGGACTTCTGTAATGTGAAAACTCTCCCATCATAGACATCTTAAAATGTGGGACAGAATGTAATAAAGTCAAGTTAAGTTAATATCTGGACTGGCAAGATGAAAAAGGAACATTTCCAGGTGCTAGGAAGGAAGAGGCACTAAGAAACTAAAGCAATGGGTGATGAGTTGGTGCACAATTGCTGTGGGGGACTTTGGGTCCCAGGGATCTGCATCTGACTTACACCACCAGCTTGCAAATAGGCTGTGGGAGCAAAAAGGAAGTGAAACAGAAAACAGCATACAAGGATGGAAACATTGTAAAACCACATCATTAAAGAAAAGATGGACCAATAAAGCAATATGCCTTGAGCTCAGGGAGATTATAGGGCACTTGTCTTTCTGCCTTGGCCCAGGTGGGTGGGTTACCTCACCACCGAGGCCACACTTAATACCACTGGCTAAGGAAACCATGCTAGATGCACTCACAATAAAATTCATCTAAGCACCGGAGGAATAATCCTACATAGAAGAGAGTTGGAAGTCACAGTAATGATCAGGATTAGACCACCTGGGGACCTCAGATAATAGAACAACTATCTGAAAGAGTATTGAAATAAGCATACTTAAAATGAGTTATATGGGAGACTTGAAAATGTAAGAAAAAAGTAAAATAGTAAGAAAAAGAATAGGCAGATTCAAAAAAGAACCAAATGAATGGGAAGCACATTTGGGAAGCTTCTTGAATGGGAAACACATTTATGATAAACAATTTAGTGGAGCGATAAGTAGCAAATTAGACATAGCTGAAGAAAAATCACTGAATTGGAAGATAGATTTGGGGAAGTTACTCAGAATGAAGCAGAGAATTTAAAAAAATGAGATAATGACAGATGTGGGGAAGAGAAGCAGAAGGCCACGCATGTGTCTAAAAGGACTTTTAGGAGAGACTGGAGAGAATGAGGAAGAAGAAATAATGAAAGAAATCACGTAGGTAATTTTTAGCACTGATTGAAGATGTGAATCCTAAGCTTCAGGATTTACAAGTGATCATGAGGAATGTAGGGAACATAAGTCCACAGATAGACACATCACAGTGAACCACAGAAAAATAAAGATTAATGGGAGGGCAGTTATCCTTCCTGCAGATTTGTCAACAGCAATGAAGAGCACAAAGAAGGCATCACCTTCAATGTACTGGGGAAGATACTGTCAACTGGAATTCTGTATCCAGCCAAACTATCATTCAAAATTCAGAATGAAATAGAAATGTTTTCAGGAAGCAAATGGAGAGAATTTACCATCACAAAACCTTTCTGGAAAAAAATGCTGATGGATATACGTCAAAAGGAAGAAAATTTAGTCTAGAGTGAACAAGTGGGTCCTAGAAGTAATGTGATGTGAAGCAAAAGAAGTAAGTTAATAAAAACCACATCCAGTCTCAAGGACAGGGGTTTGATTATAGGAATGGTGATTGGCTTGCTAGAAGTTACAGATTGCGTTAGAAGTCATTGTGTGTGTGTTCTTGTGCCTTGGGCATCACCCACTCTTGGTGACAGTGCACAAGAAATTCTCCCTGAAAATACCTGTGCTTTGATGTACAAGTGACAAGATATGCCTCCATTTGTTAGGATAATTATGGTGTCACAAATGGTAAATGCCTAATCCTGTAACACGACACATACTGACCTGGAAATTATTTGACCTGGAGCCTTCAGATTCTGAGAAACAACCTGTTCTTTGCTTTATGCATCTCCTGAGTATGGAATTCTCTGTGTGGAGGGATCCAAGCAAGGCAGGCTTGTGCCCAAGGAATCCTGGTTTTGAGACCCAGAAGGTGGGCCCTTATTCAGTTCTAGACATTTAATTGTCCATTCCTATCCCCAGAACCTGTATTGGTGTTTGCCAAGGGACAGACAACACACAGTGAGGTACAGACCAAGGCGGGGGCCAGTGCCACACTGAGCTGTGAGGTGGCCCAGGACAAGACGGAGGTGACGTGGTACAAGGATGGGAAGAAGCTGAGTGCAAGCTCCAGAGTGCGTGTGGAGGCCAAGGGCTGCAGCAGGAGGCTGGTGGTGCAGCAGACGGCAAAGGCGGATGCGGGGGAATACAGCTGTGAGGCTGCAGGGGAGAAGGTCTCCTTCCACCTGGATGTCATTGGTGAGTTCCTTGACGTCTGTCTTATGCTCCTTAAGCTAGTTGTTAAGGATTGGGGTGTGCACAGGTGACATCTAATGGTCTATTTTGTCATCATGCTTTCATATAGCTAGCAGTTATTAGTTATATACCCATGGCAGCATTTTACGAATGCTTCTTGTCTTTTCACTTGTGCAAACATTACAACAACCTCAGAGGAGGAATTCTGAATATTCTCATTGTAATATGAACTAAGAAAATTCTATAACTTGCTGATATTCACACAGCCAGAAAACCTAAGAGCCAGGGTTTGGGCCCAATATTCTGAGATTATTTATTTACTTTTTCTGCTTGAAAAACTTTTATCATGCATATTTATTTTGGTAGGTATTCTGGTACTTTAATTTCTTTTTTTGCTTATTTGAAAAAGTATTTATTTTGTCTTCAATTTGAGGCCTATTTTCTCTGGGTATCAAGTTACATATGTAAATACAGTGGACTCTTGATCAGCATGGGTTTACACTCCACAGGTCCACTTATATGTGGATTTTTTCTATAAATACAGTACAGTATGTAAATGTGTTTTCTCTTCTTAATAACATTTCTCTGTAGCTTATTTCATTGTTAGAGTGTAGTCTATAATACACATATGATACAAAGTGTGTGTTAATTGACTATATCATCCGTGAGGCTTCCAGTCAACAGTAGGCTACTAGTAGTTACATTTTAGGGAAGTAAAAGTTATACATGAATTTTTTTTTTTACTGCATGGTGGGTTGGCACCCTTAACCCTTGTGTTGTTAAGAGTCAATTTTATATATTTTCACATTTTAAAGATATCATTCCATTGTCTTCTAGGTTCCATATTTTCTCTTAGAACATCAACTGTCAGATCTGTTATATTCTCTCAAGGGTTTTCTTTTCTTTTCTTTCTTTTCTCCTGTTGCTTTTAAGATATTGTTTTTGGCCTTCAGAAGTTTTACTTTGATGAACCTGGATGTGGTTTTCTTTGTATTCATACCGGTTGAGGCTGTAGATCACCTTGAGTGTGTGGGTTTATGTCCTCATCAACCATAGGCTATCCTTGGCCTTTCTCTGTTCTGTCCTATCTCTCTCCTTTGTCAGAACTCTTGTTATATTTTATTTGACCTGTTTATGTTTCCCCACATATCTTGTTGCATCTTTCTCTCTGCCTCCTAATTATTTTTCTCTCTCTGCTTTATTCTGGGTATGTTGTTTACCTGCCTTCCAATTTTCTAATATTGTATTCTGCTATATCTAATGTGCTGTCCAACTCACTTATAGTGTGTTTACTATTTTCAAGTGATATAACTTCCATTTTTTGATTTCTTATAGATTCCAGACTCTGTAGTAAATTTTTCATGTTTGACCTTTTTTTTTTTAAATTTCATTTTAAAACTGTATTAATCATGGCTGTATCCCAGTCTGAAAAAACAAAATAATCAATCATCTGATATTGTACTTTTTTCTTGTTTAGTTTTCTATTTACTCCTGTCTGTGGCACATCAGCAATGCTTCGATTGACTGTCAGATATTGCATGAGAAAACTTGTTATATGGATGATGCTATCTTATTCCAGAAAGAGGGTTGTTCTTTCCTGTGATAGACAGGGAGAGGACAATCAAACTTTGGCTCATTCCAGGACCATGTTGACTTGGGACCACCTTGTAGTTTTGTTCAGGGTAGTCTGACTCTGGTGGGCTCAGAGCATGGAATCCCTGAGATCCTTCCTGCATGTACATACTTGAGTTTAATGGGATATACACAATTTTTTAAAAAACGATGATCTCAAGTGTTGGGAAGGATGTGGAGAATCTGAATTATCACACACTGTCAGTGGTAGAGTAAGTTGTCACAATCATTATTGAACACTCTTTGGAAATATCTATTAAAGCCAAATTTAGCCATATGTATGTACTAGCAGTTCTGTTTGTCCCAAAGAGACATACAAGACTGTTCAAGGCAGCTTTTACTCATCATATCCCCAAATGGGAAATAACCCAGATGAATCACAAGAGGTAAAGCAAACACAAGCTGAGGTGTTCATACAGTAGAAAACTATCCATGCATGCAGCAGCATGGGTAGATCTCACATTCTGTCAAGGGGAGGAAGACAGACCCAAAGAACACCCAATGGATCATGCATTCATGTGAAATCAAAGTCCAGGCAAAAGTAATTGATGGTTGCGGAGGTCAAGATAATGGTTACTTTTGGGCATGGTTAGTAGTGAGTGGGGAGATAGATGTTTTCTGTTTGTTGTTGTTTTGGTTCTGTGGGGACAGTCACACCAAACTCCACTGGGCTGTGCAAATGAATTAGTGCATTAATATGGGAGTTACACTGTGGTAAGGTAGTCTGTGGTAGACACACCATGTGCTGGGGATATAGGAGTGAACAACCCCACCTGCCCACAAGGCTGGCTGTCACCTGGGAAGGACCATGAACTAGCAGAGACAGGTGATGGAACAGCCTCTGCCACCTTGCACCAGCCTTAGAAATTGCTCTTGAGTCAGGACACATCCAAATGTACACTTGGGGTGTAGGACAGGAGGCTTATGTTTACAAACACACTCCAGCACTCTTCTGGGCATGTGATGGCATTTGCTCCAAGTAGAAAATTTACTGAACCCTGAGGCTTTCATTCCTGTGACCTAGGCTGGTGACAGATCTGTGTCTCTGAACCTGTGCATGCCTCTTTTTCCCCAGAGCGCTCGGCCGTGTTTGCTAAGGGGCAGCCAGCATGCAGTGAGGTGCAGGCCAAGGCAGGGGCCAGTGCCACGCTGAGCTGCGAGGTGGCTCAGGACAAGACGGAGGTGACATGGTACAAGGATGGGAAGAAACTGAGTGCCAGCTCCAGAGTGCACATGGAGGCCAAGGGCTGCAGCAGGAAGCTGGTGGTGCAGCAGGCGGGGAAGGTGGATGCTGGGGAGTACAGCTGTGAGGCCGGGGGCCAGAAGGTGTCTTTCCACCTGGATGTCACAGGTCAGTTCTTATGGGACTGTCATAGCCTGTGTGGAGGTGATGGGATTGGCTTACATCCCCAGCCAACCATGGTGCTCTTCCCACCAGACCTCATGTGTTCACATGGCCCATTCTCCCAATGCCCTTACCCATGGCTGGGCCAAGGGAGGTTGGGTGGGAAGGGTATGAACAGAAGGGAGATTGTGCTCCCAGAAACCCCAAGTGCTGTTTCCACACAGTAATGGCAGTTGTAAGTTCCCTGTATCTGCTCAGAAATTCCTGGGTGTTCTTTGGTACCTGGACCTCTGGCTGTTCCCTGCACTTGACCAGGGAATTTCTCACCCATGGCATTTCTCACCCATGATACATGCATTTTCCTCTGCTTAATGTCCTGGCAGCTCCCAGGTGCCCTCATCTAGCAACATGTTGTTTCACCCTAGGGAGAGATGTTTGAATTTCATTAAACCAGGATAAGGAGTAATTTATTCCAGCCAATCATAATTGGATGTATCTCAGACAGAACTATGGACTATCAAAGTTTTAGGCATTCTGGGACACCCTTTCCTCCTTGCACATGGACATGGAAGTTATCTTGCACATGGACACGGATCTAGCAAAGTCTAGATCCCTGTTCTCTGCAATGTCTGCACAAAGCAAACTGAGAGCAGAGGGCTGACAGATATGTGATAGACACATGTGAAGTCTGTATTCTCTTTTTGAAGCAAATCTTGCTTCCCCTCTCTTAGAACATTCTGTGTCAGAATTCCCCTTGGGGTATGATTCATAGATTTAGAAATGGAAAAGAATAAGTGGCTTATCTTACACAAGCACACTTTGTTAAAGACGAGGTCTTTAACAGCTGCTGTCTGGTAAAGCAGCATTTCATACCATTTTCTAGAGACTTGTGTGTCTGTCCATTTCTGGCTGGTTCACAGAAAAGGGTCCGAACTAAATGTATTTTCCTTTCCTTATGAGTCTTTTTAAAAATTTTAAAAATGTTTTTATTTATTTTTTTGAGAGAGAGAGAGAGAGAGAAAGAGAGAGAGAGAGAGAGCAGGGAAGGGGCAGAGAGAGAGGGAGACACAGAATCTGAAGCAGGCTCCAGGCTCTGAGCTGTCAGCACAGAGCCCGACACGGGGCTCAAACTCATGAACCATGGGATCATGACCTGAGCCAAAGTCAGATGCTTAACCAACTGAGCCACACAGGCACCACTCCTTATGAGTCTTAATGGCAAATAAAAATGGGCTGCAGTCCTACGTTGGCTTCTAGGTGCCACTACCTGACTGTTTGGTATTGTATCCGCAGAAAATTATTTGTTGGTGTATGCAGATACCAAAAAATCTACCATGTGTCTTTTTTTAGTGTTATTTTCAGATGATATAACAAATTATTTTATGGTGATACATATGAAAAGGTTTGACAAATTGACCAAATTCTTAGAAAACCAGATAAAAGTGACACAAGAAGATTTCAACACCTCAAATAGTCCTAGGATGTTTTAAACAAATAGAGATGTAGTAAATAATCTCACACCATGTGCACTTTCTCACTGGTAGATTATGTGAAATGTTCTGGAAAGAAGTTAGTGCCTATTCCTGGAGATTTTTCTAGAAAAGAGAAGAGGAAGCTATTTCTGATTTACTTCACAGAGACAGTATAATGTTGATAACCAAACTCTGAAAAGCAAAGGATGAAAAATTCAAATTACAGGTCAGTCTGTTATGGATTTTCAAGGTCAAAATCTTAAACAAGACATTAGGAAAATAAACTAGCAAAGTATTTAACAGATAATACACCATGATGAAGGTCATAGTCTAGGAGTTCAAGGCTTTTTAAGCTGGAAATATTAGCAGATCAGTATAATGCATGGCATTAACAGACTGAATGAAAAAGAATGAAGTGATTACTCCATAAATGCAGAATATAGTAGCTGATAAAATTTAACATCATAAATCCAGAAGAAGTGTATGATAAAGTTCACATCAATTCATGACATAGAATTCTTAGGCAATTATAAATAGAATGGTTCTTTTTTCAGTTTATAAATGATGCTGCAGAAAAACCAGCTAATCACACAGAGTGATCTGTGAGACAGGGAACTACCCAAGGAAGCTAACCGCTATCACTTTTATCCAATGCTATGCAGCATAGTTAGGGGGCAAATAAAGTCAACGGAAGTTTGAAAAAAAAAACAAAAATAGAATTTATGGATAATATGATATATCCAAAAGATAAATTATTTGACCTAGAAAGTTGATAAAGATTACTGTGTAAAAAGTCAATATTGAGAAAACTCTTGTATCTGTGCCGCCAAGAGACACTTTGAAAATGAAAATTTAAGAGTTATAAGAGCATCAAGACTATCATGTTTCTAATTCCTAGTTTGATAAAGAGATGCTGGGTGGCTCTGTGAGGGTAAATTATTACATGTTATTGAGAGACAGTCAATAGATGGAAATAAATGGATAGAAAACCATAGAAGAAACAGGCATACCTGATACTAATAAACATCCAAGCAAATGGTCATTTTTGGTGGTGGTAGTGGTGGGGACTTTGAAAATTGACAAACAGATCATCAAGGCCACACACAGACAATATACCTCTTGAAGGAGAGCAAAGGGTGAGCATTTGCTAGACCAGGTATCAGAACTATTACAGATAGAGTGATTGAGAATGGTGTCTTGATGCCAGGAAAGATACACTGACCAAAGAACCAGAATAGTGATCTCAGAGACAGACCCATGCAGGAACTGATGACGCCATCCCCTCCCCCTCTGTGTGTGTGTGTTTAATGTGGAACTGTGTACGAAGTAAAGATAGCATGGTTTTAAACAAATGGTGCTAGGACCATTTAACCATATGGAAAAGGATTGGACTAGTAACTCATACCACTCACAGTCAACCCCTGGTGTTCTCCTCAGAGCAGAAGTGAAACCATATACTCTCAGGTGGTAATGTAGATGTTTTTAATTGCTTCAAGCTTAGGAATGATTGCTTAGAACAGAACACAAGTGCACTAACCACAATGAAACAAATATGAAATATATGAGGACATTAACCTAAAAATATTGAATCATCAGAAGACAGCACAGAAAAGACAAGCCACACAGATGTGGAGGATATTTACAGCACACGTAATCACCAAAGATATGCCTTCATATATATAAAAAGATCCTAAAAACAAGCATAGAAAGGACAGACAATGCTATTGAAAATTGGGCAAAAGCCTTTAGCAAAAGAGCAAACACTAATAACCAAAAACACTGGAAAAGGTAATTCACTTTGTGAATCATCAGGACCAGGTAAGAGACAGCCCTGGGAGGTAGAGCTCCACTGCCCACAGTTGCTAAGAGTTGACAACACAGAGTAGGTGACAGTGTGGAGGTTCAGGGACTGTCTTGCACCGTGGGTGACATGCTCTTTGCACATTCATGTGCAAGACTCTGTATCATCTGGGAAAGTTTAAGTGTGCACACATCATGACCCAACATCTCCTCACCCAGAAAAGCATGTACATAGGAAAGTCTCTCAAAGTCCTCGCATGGAACAGGGATAGAATATATGGTCCCCACCTGGAATAGCCCAGGAGGAGCAGTGATGGAATGTATGGTCCCCACCTGGAACAGCCCACATGGAGCAGTGGTGGAATGTATAAATAAATTGTGTTAGTTGTTGCTGAGAAGGTGGTGAGGCTTCTCCAGGCCACACAGCTGGTGCAGAGCCTGGATAAGATTCTACCACCTCCCCATTTAGTTCTTCTTTCCCGTGTGCTACATCTTGAATTACTTTTTGACTTTGTGTGTCCTTCCCTGTCCCCAGAGCCCTCAGCTGTGTTTGCCAAGGAGCAGCCAGCATGCAGTGAGGTGCAGGCCAAGGCGGGGGCCAGTGCCACACTGAGCTGCGAGGTGGCCCAGGACAAGACAGAGGTGACGTGGTACAAGGACGGGAAGAAGCTGAGTGCCAGCTCCAGAATGCGTGTGGAGGCCAAGGGCTGCAGCAGGCGGCTGGTGGTGCAGCAGGCAGGGAAGGCAGATGCCGGGGAGTACAGCTGTGAGGCCGGGGGCCAGAAGGTGTCCTTCCACCTGGATGTCACAGGTCAGTAATCTTTAGGGTAGTGAATTAGCCTTGTTTGAGAGAATGGGACTGACTTTGAGCGCAGATCATCCCTAGTGTTCTCACCATCAGTGATCTTCCATCTCACATCCTCCTACCTTCCTGTTTTTCCTCCCACGGTAGGGTCAAGGGTGGCTGGGTTGGACAGGTGTGTAAGAATGAAGGGGACCTCTTGTGTCCATCTTCAGTGGTGTTTAGAACACTGATGCTTAGTTATATATTCCTAGAACCTACCCAATTTCTTTGTGTCCTGGAGCTCTGAATCTACTTAGTATTTGGGTCTGAATTAGACCAAGTGCCTCTTGTAAATTTCCTCCTATTGGATGTTCTGCCAGCTATCAGGTTTGTTCACTCAGAATCACAGGCAGGTTATCACAAGCCAGATGTTTGGATCTCACTGACCAAGGATAGGAGGATATTTCAACTACCCATCCATACTTGTAAATACCTCAGACTGACTGTGGATTATCAAAGTTTAGATGTTCTGTGAATCTCTTCCCTCCTTGCACATGTGTAGAAAAGCTCTTTCTGCGGGGCGCCTGGGTGGCGCAGTCGGTTAAGCGACTTCAGCCAGGTCACGATCTCGCGGTCCGTGAGTTCGAGCCCCCCGTCGGGCTCTGGGCTGATGGCTCAGAGCCTGGAGCCTGTTTCCGATTCTATGTCTCCCTCTCTCTCTGCCCCTCCCCCGTTCATGCTCTGTCTCTCTCTGTCCCAAAAATAAATAAAAAACGTTGAAAAAAAAATTAAAAAAAAAGAAAAGCTCTTTCTGCACCTGTGTGCTGTAGCATCTAGATCCATTCCATGTTGCAATGTCTGTGCAAAGTATACAAAAGCAGAGATCGGTAGATATGTGCCTGTGATATGTACCTCTGATGTACAGGATATTCCTTTTAAAGCATATCTTTTGTGTTCAGTTAAAACATTCTTTGTCAGAATTCCTCTTGGAGTCTGATGTATAAATTTGGAAATAGGAATAAATAGCTTAAGCTGTATCAGCACATCTTGTTAAAGACAAGTGACTGTAATGGCAGACTGACTGGTGGACCAGTATTTATTTTGTTGCATTATGTAGTGATTAGTGTGTATTTGTGCTTTCTTGGCTGGTTCGTAGAGAAGGTTGAGAAATGTATTCATTTTATTTTGTTAAGAGGGTCTTTTGTTTTGTTTTTGTTAGGAGAGTCTTAATGTTCAGTAAAGGTCTGACATTTGACTTCTAGGTGCCACCACAAAACAGTGTGGTATTGTATTTGTATTCAGTGGTTTGTGTGTGTATATAGATACAGAGAAACATGCTAGTTATCTTTGTGAAACGTTATTTGAAGAGGACTTGAAAACTTACTTCATACTAAACATTTTAAAAGTTTTAAAATTTGATAGAAAACTACATCAAAAATGACATGAGGAGAAATAGAAAACAGAAACAGTCCTATAACTTTTAAAGAAATGGATCCAGAAATATAAAAAAAAATATTTCATAGAAAGAGTCTATGTTCAGTGGATCTACTGATTAGTTATACCAAATATTCTGGAAAGACATTATTACATTTTCATAGAGATTCTTCTAGACAACAGAAAAAGGGTGTACACTCTCCAACTCATCTTACGTAGATGTAGATAAATAATATTGATGTTGAAATCTTACAAGGAAAACATGTAGAGTTAAAATTACAGGCCAATGCTTGGGATTCTGTGTCTCCCTCTCTGTCTGCCCATCTTCTCTCTCTCTCTCTCTCTCTCTCTCTCTCTCTCTCTCTCTCTCTCAAATAAATAAACATTTAAAAAATTAAAGGGAGAGCTGGGTGGCTCAGTCGGTTAAATGTCCGACTTCAGCTCAGGTCATGATCTTACGGTTTGTGGGTTTGAGCCCAGCATTGTGCTCTGTGCTGACAGCTCAGAGCCTGGAGCCTGCTTCAGATTCTGTGTCTCCCTCTCTCTGCCCCTCCCCTGCTCATACTCTGTCTCTCTCTCTCAAAATAAACAAACATTAAAATATTACAGGCCAGTATCTTATGAATATCAAAGCTAAAATCTTAAACAAGACATTAGTCAACCAAGTAATCCGACACATGAGGCAGGCAATACACTATGATGGAAGTCATAGTTCAAGAATGTCTGGTTGCTTTAACATTAGAAACATTAAAAAGGCAAAACAGTGCATGATATTAACAGATTGAAAGAGAAAAATGTTGTGGTTATCTCGATAAATGCTGAATAAAAATGTTTGATAAAATTTAACATAATCTCATAATATAAAATTATTAACTGACTATAGATAAAGGGTTTCTTACTTAATTTGGAAAACAGTACTACAGGAAATACCAGCTAGAATCACCCTTAAAATGAAAGAGACCTGACTTTGTGATTGGAAACAAGGTAAGGAGGCTTTCTGTCCAACAATGGGCAATACAATAAGGAGGAAAATAACACAAAGGTATAAAATATGGGGACAAACGTGGAATTTACAGATAATATCAATTTCAGAAAATCCAAAAGATTAATGATTAGACTTTAATAAGAGACTTGGAAAAATTAAAACTTAAAAAAAAAAAAGCAATATACAGAACAGACCCCCCCCCCCCCCCCCACACACACCAACTCCAGGTGGGTAGAGACCTGAGTGTAAAAGGTAAAACAATTAGCTCTTAGCAGGTAATGCAAACTATTTAGTGACATAAATGTAACAAAAGACTTAATAAATGGGTTAATCACAAAGCACAAGTTGGTATGTTTGTCTGTATTAAGAACTTTGATCAGAAGACACCATGAAGAAGGGAAAATGCAAGACACACAGATGGAGAGAATTTTAATAAGACATTTAATGACCAAACCCTTTAGCATTTAAAGTAACAAAGAGCTTGGGGTGCCTGGGTGGCTCAGTCAGTTGACAGTCTGACTTTGGCTCAGGTCATGATCTCACAGTTCTATGAGTTCGAGCCCCACATTGAGCTCTGTGCTGACAACTTGGGGCCTGGAGCCTGCTTCGGATTCTGTGTCTCCCTCTCTGCTCCTCCCCTGCTCACACTCCATCTCTTTCTCTCAAAAATAAATAAATATTAAAAAAAATTTAATTAACAAAGAGCTCCTGAAAATGAATATAAGAGAAACACAGTGGTATTGAAAATGGGGCAAATCTTGAACAGTGACATCATAAAGAGGAAATGCTAATGGCCAAAAACATCAGAAAATGTGCATCACTTTATCAGTAATGGGACCACAGGGAGGGACAACTTCAGTCCCACCAAGTTGCCAACAGTTGACAACACAGGGGAGGCAAGAGTGGGAACTCCCTCCCTGACAGTCCTGTGGAAAGACTCTGCATCATCTGAGAAGGCTGGGGTGTGCATGTATCACAACACCACAGATCCTTTCCTAGAGGAGCTTGTGCAGAGGGATGTCTCCAGTGTCCACACCTGCAGCAGTAACATGGAATAGTGATAGAATGTATAGATAGATTGTGGTTACCCATTTCTAGGAAAGGCAGGGGGCTTCTCCAGGCCTTACAGCTGGTGCAGAACCTGGAGAAGTTTCTGACCCCCTAGCTCACCTTTCGGGCTCCTCTTACCAGAGCTGCCTTCCTGACTTGCAAGGTGACTCTGTCCCCAGAGCTTGCAGCTGTGTTTGCCAAGGAGCAGCCGGCATGCAGTGAGGTTCAGGCCAAGGCAGGGGCCAGTGCCACATTGAGCTGCGAGGTGGCCCAGGACAAGACGGAGGTGATGTGGCACAAGGATGGGAAGAAGCTGAGTGCAAGCTCCAGAGTGCGTGTGGAGGCCAAGGGTTGCAGCAGGAAGCTGGTGGTGCAGCAAGTGGGGAGAGCAGATGCCGGGGAGTACAGCTGCAAGGCCAGGGGAGAGAAGGTGTCCTTCTGCCTGGATGTTACAGGTCAGTACTTGGGGGTAATACTCTAGCCTTGATGGACGGTGATGATGGGACCATCCAGGATTACACCCGGATGGACTTTTGTGTCCTTTTCCTTTAGACCTAATCTCTTCATGTCTACCATTTGTCCATATGCTGTTTTCATCTCCTTTTTTCACATCAGTTTTGGGTCAAGGGAGGCCTCATGGGAAGGGTATGCATGGAAAGGAAAAGGGCCGTTTCTGTAATCTGGAATGGCAATTTGGTGCAACAATGCTCAGTCACATTCCTAGCACCTGCCCTGCTCTTTCTGGTGTTCCTTGGTGTCTAGGATTCTAGTTCCATCTTGTGCTTGGGCTCGAGGTCAACCAGGTATCTCTCACCCTTGGATATGGCACATTTTCTCCATTATATATTTTGACAACTACCCATGCCACCCATCAGTAGCTCTGACCAGTTTTTGTCAGTGAGAGGTGTTTCAATTCACTTGGGCCTAGATTAGGGGAGATTCTGGCCACACAATCATACTTGGAATTGAGATATCAAGAGTGAACCTTAGATTATCACACTTGAGGTGTCTGGGACACTCTTCCTTCTTTTTCACTGATAGAGAAGCTCGCTGTTACCTGTGTGTGACAAAATGTAGGTGCATGTTTTGTGACAGTGTCTGCTGTGCAAAGGGAAGGAAGAATGGGTGATTTGTAGATACTCACCTGTGACATTTAGGATTATTGTTTTCAAGCAAACCTCACTTTGCCCTTCTCTCCAGGTTGGAGATACACTCTCAGTGTCAGATTTACCCTTCTGGTTGCATTTGTAAACTTAGAAATGGGAATGAGCAGGTAACTCCTGGCACTCAGTGTGCTTTGTCACTGAGGTGTTCCCACAGTAGCAGCCTGACCAGGAAAGCAGCATTTATTTTGTAGCATTTTCCTAATGTTTTGTGTGTATCTGCATCTGCTGGACTGGTACATAAAGCGTAAAAAATCAAAATTTTTTTCCTTTGTTAAGAGAACCTTAGGGCGCTTGGATGGCTCAGTGGGTTAAGCGTCCACCTTTGGCTCAGGTCATGATCTCGCAGTTCCTGAGTTCCAGCCCATTGTCGGGCTCTGCGCTGATAGCTCGGAGCCTGAGGCTGGCCCAGATTCTGTGTCTCCCTCTCAATCTGCCCCTCCCTGTTCACACTCTGTCTCTTTCTGTCTCTGTCTCTCTCTCAAAAATAAATAAACATTAAAAAAGGAGAGAATCTTGATACCAAATAGGGGTGGGCTCTATCCTACTCTGACTCCTAGTTGCCAGAACATAACAGTTCGGAATTTTATCAGCATATAATGATCCATGGGTGGGGGTAGGCACCCCAAATCCCATTTAGGTGTCTGTGAAATCTTATTTTAAGACAATATGACAAAAATATTTTATGGTAATAAATTTGAAAAGTTGTGACAATTTGGCTAATTCCTAGTAAATTGTGAGAATGGACACAAAAAGATACAGAAATCTCAAATAGTTTTATGACTTTTAAATAAGTGGAACCAATAATACAAAATCTTTGAAGTCAAGTAGTTCTCTGGTAAACTATGTTCAATATTCTTTAAAATGGTTATTCTATGCTTGAGGAAATAATTGTTCTGGGGAATATAAAAACAAAATATATTTCATAACTCATTTTAGGTAGTGTTAGAAATAAACCCACCAACTCAATCAAAGGAGGGGCACAGAGACTTGGAGCACAGTGAAACAAGGCTTTGAGCGATGTTCTTGCAAGAGCAGTGTCTGATGGATAGGCACACTCAGGGCAGTTACAGCAGACAATTTACCTCCTAGCACGCAAGTCCCTCCTGTGTTTCCTCATTGGCTGAGCACTGCGGGGATTACAGTCTTACCCAGACATTGCTTGTGCCAATGGAAGGCAAAAAGTAGTCTGATTGGAACAACTGTACATTCCCTAAGGTGACGCAGAGACTTTCAGCCCCTCCTCCCTTTGTTCTTTGGCACGTGTTCATTGCAAAGCCTACCAAACGGAGAGGGGAAGAAGAGCCAGGAAGTGAAGAGTCTAAGGGTTTGGGACTCCACTGTGTGTGTGGGGTACATACATATTTCCAATAAGTTGTAAATCTATTGTTAACTAGATACAATGGCTTTTATTTGGTATTCAAAAATGAATCATCTCCCTTACTTCTCACAATCCCACCTCTTCTTTTCTAAGTTGATTCCATCTTCATTTATATTTCCTTCATTTTTGAGATCTTACTCAAACATGTTTAGTAGGTGTTGGCTCTCCTCCTCATAGTAAGGTTTATTTTTCAATAATAATAGGTCATTTTGGGCATAAGCACAAACATTTGTTCATTAATAGCAATGAGTCTTTGGACTCATTGTCCAAAGAGTTTAGAATCAAAGCAACCATTCCTTTCCATTTACTAAAGCATACTTCTAACCAGTCACTAAACAAGTCACTACTCCCTGAGTTTTATGCTAGTTCATTGGCTAGAGTTGGTAGTTCCTGCAAAGCTTTGGTGATGGTGCCGTCTGCAGCAATGTTGGGGAGAAAGGTACAGCACTGGTCTCCTAACATAACACAAAAGAAAGACTCCCTCTTTCTCTGCTAGCATCATGTCTAAGGCTATCCTATTTTCCCATGCCATTCGAGTGGTAGCATCTAACTTACTGGCTACTCCTTGGAGTGCAGCCCTAGTGAAATTGATAGACCTTTGCTGATTTTAGCAGATGTGATTAATCCAGTCCACATTCTTATCAATGGTAAACCACCAGAAAAGTGAGGACTGAAATCCAGCAGCTATCTGATTCCTGTCCTTAAGTTCATTGGAGACACCCCTGTAGGACTCCTATTGCACCAATGTACACATTGGAATAAAAATATCACTGTAAAGCCCTCTGGTTTCTGTGGTGAATGTCACTGTCTTTATCGGTTTGATGGAATGCCAAAGTGAATGAAATGGCCATTTGGACTAATGCACAAGTTCCACTCCAATTGGACAGAAACTGGTTAAGTAGGCTCCTCTTCCCAAAGTATCACCAAACATCTGCTCGTGGGATGTTCAAGTTAGAATAGTTGTGGCTCTGTTCACCAGTGGCATTTAGGATGTGCATGTGGGTCAGCCAATATCCCACAGGTTTGTTGAATTGTTTCCCTACTCTTGAGAGACAGGAGGAGTGATTCCTTGTCCCTATGAAGGAAGAGGGGATGGCCCTTGGGTCTGACATTTGTAGTGCATGAAAGAGCAATGACAGGATCTTGCAGGTCTCATTTCCCCAAACATCCGTGACTGATGGAGAGCTATCATGCAACTCATTCCTGCAGGGTCTGTATCCCATCCAGAGGGAAATGGAACAATTTGCCCCTGTGGCCTTTCTGCACCACAAACATAACAATTGCTTTTGTTAAACATCTGCACAGAGAAGTAAACACATTACACCCACGCATTAACATCTCTGTATCCAGTCTAGATCTTAAGGGTTTGTGTCAGGTCTTTGATTTCAACTTTGCTTATCTTCTTTGGATCATTAGTGGGAGAAATTAAATACCCCCTTGGATCTGTGGTTGGTTGAGGCATACTACAGATGAGGTTATCAACTGACTTAAGGGACAGTAGTCCCTTAAGTTCTTAAATTCTTGTAACATCTACTCTTAATCCATATGTTCCAGGTGCTGCCCTTGGGTCCTGATCTGCAGTGAGGGGGCTGTTAATGGTTAGAAGCATGGGGTCACACTTTAAGTTCGGGCAATTTTTCAGTGGGATACCCTTAGATGGATGTATTTTAACTGTTAAAGTGTCCATGGGTTTGGCCGTCCATTCCTGAATCTGAGTAGTCTACAATGCCAAGTCCCAACTCCCAAACAAGGTTTGAGGTCCAGATGACTGTAAAGATCAAAGGTATCAATACAAAGATATTTATCTGCCTGTGATAGCCACCTCTGTTTTTCTAAATTCCCACATGATAGGATGAGGCAGGCATCAAATTTCAAAGTTTGAGGGGATTCAGTTCTAGTTATATTAATTAGTAAGCTAATGGGATAGGCTTGAGGCACTTCCTTTTTGGAATTTTCTCATCCTCTGGTGGTTGCCTACCCAAGCCATAGTATTCCCCAGTTGCAAGGCCAGACTCTAACCTTTATTGTACACTCTGAACTTCTTTTCTTAAGGGTAACTTTAAGGGGTCCTTGGTTGTCTTATATACCTCCCATCATCCCTTCACCTTACTGTCTAGAGTCCGCGTTACCGGCCCCTTGACCTGAGTGTAATGAGTCCGTCCTCTTTCAGCAGTCACTACAACAGTTTCAGTGGTTACAAGGACTTCATAGGGGCCTTGCCAGCTAGTTTTGAGTATTTTCCTCTTTCCAACATTTGATTAATGCCTGATCCCCCAGTTGAAAGTGATGGGCTGTGAAGTGGCAGGGTCTGTGTGAGAGCCCTTTTACCCTAAGGGAAGATAGAACAGAGGATGTGGCCAGTACACATCTCTGAGGAACTGACCTTTAGTTTACAGGGTGGGTAAGTCCAAGTCCAATGCCCTCCCTAAATAAAGTAGCCTATCAAGAAGCTCATAGGCAGACAACCCTGCTAGGAAGTTAAGCAAACCTATTGTGGCCTTGGAAACTTCGGCTCACTTTCCCTTGAAATCAGGAATTCATCTACATATTGAAAGAGTTGAGTGTCTGGCGGGGGGGGGGGGGGAACATTTTTATTATAGATTCCATACTTGACTAAACAAATTGGAGGCCTCAGTAAAGCCCTGTGGCAATACTGTCCAGTGGTATTGTTGCTTTCTCCTGCTTACAGGATTCTCCCATTCAAAGCAAAGAGATCTCTGCTCTCTGGGTCTAGTGGACATGCCCAAAAGTCATCCTTCAAATCTACTACACTAAACCATTTATGCCCATAAGGAATTTTACTGAGGGGGGTATAGGGATTAGGGACTGTAGGGTGTTGGGTCCAAACTATCTGGTTTACTGCTCCCAGGTCTTGCACCAACTGGTAGGACCCATCTGGATTTCACACTGGGAGTTCCAGAGTATTGTATGGGTAAATACAGGGTTCTAGCAACCCATCCTTGATAAGACCCGTGGTCACTGGCTGGAGTCTTTTTGTTCCTTCTATTGGAATAAGAGACTGCTTCCTGCACACTGTTTCACCTGATTGTTTTAAGCAAATCTTCACTGGGAGAATTTGAAGCCCTCCTCTGTTTCTCTCTTTGACCCATATCTCTGGATGTATCTTACTTTCTTCTTCCTCTATGAGGTAAGCTATGGGAACTTTAATTTGGCTCCTCTCTATCCCTATATCCAAACCCAGCTGTATAGTGAGGTCTCTGCCTAGGGGGTCGACTCCTGCTTCAGGAACGAACAGGAAAGACACCTCTGTTTCCTCAGTCTCAGTTCTTACAGTCATGGTTTCATATATACAAACCTGAAATTTTTCTCCTTTTATTCCTGAAACCAAAAGTTTTTGTGGTGAGAATTTTGTCCCCTGTGGCTTAAATGTTAGGGAGGAATGGGCAGCTTCGGTGTCAAACAAGAAGATTGTATCTTCTCCCTTGGGCCCCACCTTTGAATGTATCAAGGACTGCTGCTGGAGTCTAGCAAAGGGGAACCCCTGACCCCCTTTATCTTCTTCTTCCAGAGCCATAAGGGGGTCAGTTCCTCTTCCTTCTTCCATAGAGGACACTCCCTTTTAAAGTGGCCAGGCGGTCTGCATTTATAACATTTCCTTTCTTCTCCTTCTCGCATTCGTCTCGTTTTACTTTGTTCCCTATGATCCCTCATTTCCCCCCTGGGGGATCTCTATTTCCTCCTTCCCTTTCAACCATCTTCTCCACAGTAGTCACCATAATTTTTGCTTTCTGTTGTTGCTTCTTTTCATCCCTCTTTACAAATACCTTTTGTGCCTCCCTGCGCAATTCCTCTATCCACCTTCTATAACTTTCTGGCAATATCAGGCCAACTTCTGGAGACAAAATTAACCTTCAGGAAACCCTGCCCCACTGGGTACTCCGGATCAAGGCCTGAATATTTCCTCATTTGATCCTTAAGCCTCTGTAAGCAAGCAGTTGGGGTTTCCTCCTTCTCTTTCTGTATCTCAAAAGCCTTAAGGGGCACCTGGGTGGCTCAGTTGGTTAAGCATCTGACTTCAGCTCAGGTCACAATCTCATGGTTTCTGGGTTTGAGCTCTGCATTGGGCTCTGTGCTGACAACTCAGAGCCTGGAGCCTGCTTCGGATTCTGTGTCTCCCTCTCTCTCTGACGCTCCCAGCTTGCACTCTGTCTGTCTTTCTCTCAAAAATAAATAAAACATATATATATATTTACAATTCCTTGATGATACTCTGAGATCTTAGAGCTGATCCCCTGATCCCTCTGATGATTGGTTTTCTTAATTTCTGCTTCCTCCTAACTCTGTGCCCAAGATCATCATTGTCCCAACCAGGATCTAGGTTAGGAAACTTTTGTTCCGCTGGCTGAACTCCTGGCCAGATGGGTGCTCTCTCCACCAAACAGACATTGCACCTCTTCTGATTATTCCTCTTTGCTCTCCAGTAAATAGGATATTCATGATAGACATCAGCCTAGCCCAGGAATAAATATTAGGTCCACAAAACTAATCAACCTGATCTACCAAACCTAGTGGATCTTCCAACAGTGGTTTCATTTCCTTCTTGAAATTCCTCACCTCAGTACTGGTGGTGGTGGGCATTGACAAAACCAATCTCTCCTTGTCCCCTTTATTTTTTTTAAACATTTTTTTTTCAACGTTTATTTTTGGGACAGAGAGAGACAGAGCATGAACGGGGGAGGGGCAGAGAGAGAGGGAGACACAGAATCGGAAACAGGCTCCAGGCTCTGAGCCATCAGCCCAGAGCCTGACGCGGGGCTCGAACTCACGGACCGCGAGATCGTGACCTGGCTGAAGTCGGACGCTTAACCGACTGCGCCACCCAGACGCCCCTCCTTGTCCCCTTTAAAAGGACCTTCCTTAATGGAAATAACTTAGGGCTCCAGCAATCTATCCTTGATAAGATCTGCGATCACTGGCTGGAGACTTTTTTTTTTCCTTCTATTGGAATAGGAAACTGCTTCCTGCAAACTATTTCACCCAGTTGTTTTAAGGAAATCTTTTTTGGGGGAATGAAGAGCTCCCAGAGGGAAGAAGGAAGTTCTCTATGTGCTTTTTACATTTTTTCAGTTCCCTCCTGAGGTTTGTATACAAACCAGTAAGGCATAAGGTTCCTCCTGTCCACCCAAATTCTCTGTTTTGTTCCCTCCTACCCCCTCCTGTAGGTTGACCTGGGGATTATAAGGAGGAGGAGTACAAGAGAGGGCATCCCAAGGCTTCTCCTTTAGAGATTCCTAGTACTTTCCTTTTTTGTGTTAAGAGGAAACATAGAAGAGTTCTTGGTAGACAGCAGAGAGCATATTCCTTCACCTACAGTGTACTGGAACTTTGTCATTCACATAAAGGACTAGAGCCTGGCAGACCCAGTCTTTCTCTGAGACAAACTGAGGCCAAAAAACAGAGGGCCCTTTAACTGGGTCTCTTGTCCAAACAAAGCAGCAGAATTTGATCATTTTATGTTTGTCCTTGTTCCCTGTATAAGGAGCATCCTCCCAGTACTGTAACATTCGCCCCAGTGGACTATCTGGGGGAAGCTGAAGAGACCCCACCTATTTCTGGGTCTCTTTCCTTACCCCTAGGCCTAGAATTTTTGTTCCCCATCCTTGAAAAGGCTGGTTCCTGCTCCTGAGCTTCCCTGGGGTGCTCAATTCCCCCATTAATGGAGGTTTCCTGCACTCTCCAGAACCCACTTTGTCTCCAGCCATTTCCCTCATAGGAGAATGGGACTGCAGATCTAGACTCTGCATTGTCTTCATATCTAGGGTATGTCTCAGTCATACACACTCAGCTTCTAAGGATTTCCTGTCCCAAGGCAGTACTTGTAGTCAAATTTTCCTACCTTGGTCTGGGTGATGAGGTTTTGGGATGATGGTAAGGGTTCATGGGGTCTGGAGCTGAAGACCAAGAAAGAATTCTTGAATACGTCTTTGGTGCAAAAAGTTGATTTTATGAAAGTATGGGGACAGGACCCACGGGCAGGAAGAACTGCACTGGGGTCATGACGGGGTAACTCATTCTATACCCTCAGGCTGGGAAGGGGTCAGGGATAGAGTAAGTCTCTAAGGAATTTTGGAGGCAAGGTTTCCAGGACCTTGAAAGGCTAGCTGTTGTTAGGAAAATGCCATTTATTACCATTTAGTAAAACCTCAGCATGAGACCCTTCAGATGTACATTGGGGGCCATAAGCTTGGAGCATGATTGCCAGCATGTATCTTGGGGCATTTGAGATAAAGGAAATAGACTTACAGGATCCTTGAGGTTGGGGATAATGTCCAGCCAAGATTCTCTTTTGCCCCCAACAAAGTGTCATCATTGAGGCAGCTGAGCTCCTAGAGGAAGGTCACTTTGCCTGTGTCAAGGACTTGTCAACGGGCTGTAGGCAGGAAGGGAATTTCATTTTTCATTTGCTGTAGTTTCCCCACATCATGGGGGCCAGCACTTAAACCCCTTTCCTTTGTTCTTGGGCAGCCAAGAGTGTCCGAGCAATATCACACATTCCACCTGGGTGTGGGTGGGTGCTAGCTTATACTTTGCCGTTAGCCTGCTTTATGCTCCCTCATCACATGCACAGAGTTATGGGTCACCGCGGTGCTGTCTTTTACCCTTTCCCCAGCATCACTTCTTTCTCCAAAGATAAAAAGTCTTCAGCTCCACAGATACCACAGAGGCCAGGAGCCCTCCCATGGAAAGGCCACCCTAACTGGGATGAGCCAGTTAAGTCCTCACCTACAGGAGGACTTGGACCCTGCAGGTTGAGGTGAATCCTGGGACCTCTCACATTTGTTCACCTTCTCTCTTTGTTCTTTGGTGCAAGCTCATTGCAAATCCCATGAAAATAAGTCCCTGAAACAGAGACAGGAAGAAGAACCAGGAAGTAAAGTTTGGGACTCCATTGTTGGGAGGGGGTCGAACATATTTTCTCTAGATTGTAAACCTAATGTCAAATGGACAGCACAGCTTTTATTTGAATCATCATGATGAAAACGAATCATCTCCCTTACTTCTCACAATAGCAAATGTAACAGTGGTACCAAAATCTTACAAGAAAAGTAGGAAGAATTAAATTACAGACCAACCTATTGGGGATATCAAAAACCAAAATCATAAATGAAATATTAGCAAAATTAATTCAACAATATAGCAAGAGAGTACCACACGGTGATGGAAGTCATTGTCCAGGATTGCAAATTTGGTTGAATGTTAGATCAATGTAAAGCCTGACATTAAGAAACTAAGTGAAAAACGGTGTGATTATCTCAACACAGAATAAAAGTGTTTGGTTAAATTTTTATGTCATAAATTCAGAAAATGTGTTTGATAAAATTCAGCATCAGTCATGCCATAAAATTCTTAACACGCTGTATGACAGTGCTCTTTCTTGGTTCAGAAAGTGAAGTTACAGAACACATGAGGAATTTATAGGAGACACTGAAAGCTTCGATTTGGGGACCATACAAGCAGGCCACTGTAATTACTGAGCAGTGTAAGGAGGAAAATAAAATAGATTCCATAAAGATGGAAGATACAGTGATAGAATGTACACTGATGATGTGATTTCCAATTCAAAAAATCCTAAATATAAATTACTAGGCCAAATAAGATTCTTGAGGAAGATTACCATGTAAAAAAACATGCAGATTACCATGTAAAAAATATTATATGTGCTAGCAAGAAACACTTTGAAATCAAAACCTTACAGTTATAATAACATCAAAAATGTTGTGTTTCTAATTCCAACTCTGATAAAAGGTTCTAGGAGGCTCTGTGGGGGGAAATTATTAAACATTTTTGAGACAGCCAAGAGATATAAATAGATGGGTAGAAATCTGGGAAAAATCAAATATTTTCATTAATCAAAATCTAAACAAAAATTGAGGGGAGGGTTGAAAAATAATAAGTGGATTCCAAAGGCAAAGTATAGCTGATACACTTTTCTCTTGAAGAGAATCCAAGTGTGAGCATTTGCTATACCAGATGTCGAGAATTATCATAAAGCGATAGTGTGTAAGACAACGGGATCTCAATGCAGGAATAGTTGCCAGATCAAGGAACAAAATAATAAAACACAAACATATTCTTGCATAAATGGACTCCTGTCACCCCCAGTTTTGGTTCTACTGCGATGTATAGCTACCCTATGACCCAGCAATAGCACTGCTAGGAATTTACCCAAAGGATACAGGAGTGCTGATGCATAGGGGCACTTGCACCCCAATGTTTATAGCAGCACTTTCAACAATAGCCAAATTATGGAAAGAGCCTAAATGTCCATCAACTGATGAATGGATAAAGAAATTGTGGTTTATATACACAATGGAATACTACGTGGCAATGAGAAAGAATGAAATGTGGCCTTTTGTAGCAACATGGATCAAACTGGAGAGTGTTACGCTAAGTGAAATAAGTCATACAGAGAAAGACAGATACCATATGTTTTCACTCTTATGTGGATCCTGAGAAACTTAACAGAACCGTGGGGGAGGGGAAGGAAAAAAAAAAAGTTAGAGAGGGAGGGAGCCAAACCATAAGAGACTCTTAAAAACTGAGAATAAACTGAGGGTTGATGTGGGGTGGGAGGGAGGAGAGGGTGGGTGATGGGTATTGAGGAGGGCACCTGTTGGGATGAGCACTGGGTGTTGTATGGAAACCAATTTGACAATAAATTTCATATTAAAAAAAGAGAAAAAAATGAAAAGAAAAAAAGAAATAAAAAGAAGTAGAGAAGTTTGTTGTTTTCATAAACGGCATTTGAATCATTTAATGCATGGAAAAAATTAAATTCTGGGAATTTACACAACACACAAAAGTCAACTACTGGTGGGTTAGAGACCTCAGTATAAAAGCTAAAACCATAAAACCCATAGAGGACAACACCCTTGTTTAAAGATTTAGGTAAGGAAAGTTTCTTCAACAGAATGCAGATGCCCCAAATGCAGTGGGACAAAATAGACGTATTTGCCTACATTAAAACTAAAAATTTCACTCATCAGAAGACTCCATGAGAGAGTGAAAAGTAGTCACAGCATTCGGAAAACACCTATAAAATACATAGTTGTCATTCTCTAACATTTAAATATGTAAGGAGTGCTTTACAACGATAGAGAGAAGAATATACTGTTGGTATATGAGCAATGACTTGAACAGAGTCACCACACAGGAGCAAATAGTAATGGTCAGACCAGTAATCTTGGGGAAGGTACTCAGCCTCACTGGTCTTCAGACAATGGCAAAGACAATCATGAGGAAGTACAAGGACTCCCACCAGAGAGCCAGTAGTCAACAATACTAAGGAAGGAGCACTGAGTCTCAGCAACTTTGAAGATGACAGGTGAAAGCATTCCCTTCAAACCATAAGGAAAAAGCTGATGTCTTCTAGGAAGGTTGAGGGACACATCTCTTATGGCCCCACAGAGTCCATGTGCATGGGTAGATTTCCCACAGTCCTCACCTGGGAAGGCCATGTGGAGAAGTGACAGGATGTATGATAGAATGTATGGTCCCACCTGGAACAGCCCAGGAGGAGCAGGGATAGAATGTATGGTT
>NW_024412443.1:1839630-1885524 GCF_014898765.1 Herpailurus yagouaroundi
GTCCCACCTGGAACAGCCCAGGAGGAGCAGGGATAGAATGTATGGTTCCCACCTGGAACTACCCAGCTGGAGCAGTGATAGAATGTATGGTCCTACCTGGAGCAGTTCAGGAGAGCAAGGATAGAATGTATGCTCCCCACCTGGAACAGCCCAGGAGAGCAGGGATAGAATGTATGGTCCCCACTTAGGACAGACAGGGTGGAGCAGGGATAGAATATATGGTCCCCAACTGGAACAACCAGGAAAGTTGTAGAGTGTGTAAATAAATTGTGTTAGTTGTTGCTGAAAAGGTGCTGAGGCTTCTTGGCCCACACCTGATGCACGGATTGGAGAGAATTCCAGTCCCCCTGCCTCTCTGTTTAGACCTTCTTTCCCAGACCTGCATTCTTCACATGGATTGTATCTTTGACCCCATGCATCCCTCCCTCTCTCCAGAGCCTGCAGCTGTGTTTGCCAAGGAGCAGCCAGCACACAGTGAGGTGCAGGCCAAGGCAGGGGCCAGCGCCATGCTAAGCTGCGAGGTGGCCCAGGCCCAGACAGAGGTGACGTGGTACAAGGACGGGAAGAAGCTGAGTGCAAGCTCCAGAATGCACGTGGAGGCCAAGGGCTGCAGCAGGCGGCTGGTGGTGCAGCAGGCAGGGAAGGCGGATGCCGGGGAGTACAGCTGTGAGGCCGGGGGCCAGAAGGTGTCCTTCCACCTGGACATCACAGGTCAGTTCTTTCAGAGTACAAAATTAGCCTCTTTTATGAGGTGAGCTTGGAACAGATTTATACCCAAGACAGACTCTCGTGCTCTTTCAGTTAGACTTTTCCATTGACATCACCCATTCACCACCTCCATTTCCACATCTCAGGTGGGACCATGGGAGGATGGCTGGAGGGAGTGCACAGGAAGGAGACAGGTCATTTCATACACCATGGGTTGTGTTTCCACGTAATAGTGCTGGTCACATGTTCCCAGCACCTGCTCAGAACCCACTGGTGGACCTTGGTATCCAGAAGTCTGAATCTCCCTGATACATGGGATTGAGGTAGACCAGATATGTCTCCACTGGAGTTGTTCTGAACATCACAAATGTCGTCCTCCAACACACATGAGAGTTTCTGGTGGTGCAGATGTTTGATTTCACTGAACCGGGATAATGGTAAATTTGGGGCACACAATCATCCTTGGAGTTTTCCCAGGACTGTGCTTTGAGTGTCCACAGCTATAGGTGTTTTGGGAGACTTCCCTGTTTTCACAGGGATCTACGAGTTCTCTCTGCACCCATATGTAGCCAAATCTGCATCTGTATTTTATTGCAATGGCCGTGAAGCTTTCAAAGAGAGCAATTACAAATCAATCAATTCCTAAGGAATTATATTGAAACTGGCACAAGAAAAAATGGACAACTTGTACAATCCTAGCACTTAAAATAAATGGATGATTATATAATTTTCTCACAGAATAATGTCTAAGACCAGTGGCTCTACTGTCAAATTCTATCAAATATTCTGGAGAGAAATTACTCCATATTCATAGGATTCTTAGAGTGTTGAAAAGAGATGTAGTCATCAACTCCTTTTACATAGGTAGCATATCAATACCAAAATGTGACAAGGTAAATATGAAGAATTTTCACAGGCCACCCCTCATTGATGTGAAAGTAATATCTTCCATAAAATATTATCCAACTGAATTCTGCATTTTATCAAGGGGACAATACACTAGGACAATAGTCATATTCTGGGAATACAAGGCTGGTTCAACACCAGAAACATTAGAAAATCAACACAAAGCTTGATATTAACAAAATCAAAGAAATAATGATGTGATTTCCCCAATAAATGAAGAGTAAAAGCTCTGGATAAAATAAAGCATCAGAAACACAAGCAGAATATTCCATAATATTTGGCATCAATTCCTGCCACAAAATTCCTCATAAGCTTTAAATAGAAGGTTTTGTCCTTAATGTAATAACTGGTGGTATTGAAAAGGCTAGCTGACATCACACTTCATGTCAAACTTTGAAAGCTTTGCCTTTGAGATGGGACCAAGACAGGGAAGCTGAATGTCCTCACTTTTTTTTTTTTTTTAATTTTTTTTTTCAACATTTATTTACTTTTGGGACAGAGAGAGACACAGCATGAACGGGGGAGGGGCAGAGAGAGAGGGAGACACAGAACCGGAAACAGGCTCCAGGCTCTGAGCCATCAGCCCAGAGCCCGACGCGGGGCTCGAACCCACGGACCGCGAGATCGTGACCTGGCTGAAGTCGGACGCTTAACCGACTGCGCCACCCAGGCGCCCCGTGAATGTCCTCACTTTTATGCAATGTTCACAGCACACCATGGAGGAAAATAAAAGTAAAGATATGAAAGTTGGAAAAATGAAAACTGAAACTAACAGAAGATATGATTATCAATGTGGAAAATCCCAGTTTCTATTTTTTAAGTTAAATTAAAACAAGTATTATTGTAACCCTACAAGGGTATTTAAGAATACATATCAAAATAAAAAAGAAATCAAAGCATCGCTAAGTTTGAGTAGTTTGGGTATAAAGTAACAAATTTAGGGGCACCTGGGTGACTCAGTCTGTTGAGTGTCCAACTTCAGCTTAGGCCATGATCTCATGGTTTGGGAGTTTGAGTACCACATCGGGCTCGCTGCTATCAGCATAGAGCCTGCTTCGGATTCTCTGTCCCCCCTCTCTCTTTGCCCTTCACCCACTCATGCCCCCTCTCTCTCTCTCTCCACAATAATAATAATAATAAAGTAAAAAATTTAGTAAACATTGTAATTATAGTTATTGTGTCTACTTTTCAAGGTATTTATATTGTTCAAAAGTTTTAGTCACATTAAAATTTTAATTGTAATTTGCACTTTCTATGAGATTTTAACTAATTGCATTTGTAATAAATTGTATTTATTTATTTTTATTTTTTTTGCCTATTCTGGAAATTTCATATGTAGCGTTTTACTTTTTTTAAAATATGAAATTTATTGTCAAATTGGTTTCCATACAACACCCAGTGCTCACCCCAAAAGGTGCCCTCCTCAATGCCCATCACCCACCCACTTTCCCCTCCTTCCCACCCCCCATCAACCCTGTTTATTCTCAGTTTTTTTAATTTTTTTTTAACATTTATTTATTTTTGAGACAGAGAGAGACAGAGCATGAATGGGGGAGGGTCAGAGAGAGAGGGAGACACAGAATCCGAAACAGGCTCCAGGCTCTGAGCGGTCAGCACAGAGCCCGACGTGGGGCTTGAACTCATGGACCACGAGATCATGACCTGAGCTGAAGTCAGACGCTTAACCGACTGAGCCACCCAGGCGCCCCTATTCTCAGTTTTTAAGAGTCTTAAAAACCATTACTTTTTGGACACCAAAGAGCGTGAAGAGAGATTAGGACATACAAAAATCAATATATAGGAAACATTTATCTATCTATACACCAGACACCAAAAGCTGGAAGGTGACATTTTAAAGGGGTTACAACAGCATCAGAAAAATCCTGTTATCAATTTCAGGTCTAAGAAAGGATTTTCAGATGCTTTGTGGGAAAAAAAGTATTCAACTTTATTGAGAGACAGAAAAAGATCTAAATCATGGATGGAAATTGATGAAAGACCCACCAGAGGCAGTCAGTCCTCATCAAAACCCAAATAATAGCACTTATGTGAGTGAGAGTATTGACAAGTGAGTTGTAAAGCCAGAGAGAGGAAATCCACTTTTGACAAAAACCAGCAAAACCAAAACCAAAAGAAATCCCCAAAGCAATGACGTTGACTTTACTTGGCTTTTGATAAAACGACACCAATTCAAACAATCGGGGCTTTAAATAGAGACTGAGAAACTTCTCAGGGAAACAGGAAGTGAGTCCAGAAACAGCTTTGTATAAAACCCAAGTCCCTTCTCTCTCTCTCTTTTTTAAATCACTCTAGAGCTCTCAGTGTGACTGTAGTAAAGGGTTGGTCTTTCACAAATGGTGCTAAGATCATTAAACGTATGGAAAACTGAAATGAAGTTGGATGTCTATTTCTTGCCATGCAAGAAACTGAGCTGCATGTGAGTTAGAGACCTCGGTGAGAAATGTGGTTCAAGCTCTTACCAACAATGTCAGTCATTCATGACCTCAGCATAAGGAAAGCTTCCTGAGACAGAATGAAATGCACAAAACATAAAGGAGAAAGTAATATATCTGCCTATAACAAAACTCTTGCTTAACATTTTTTTTTCACAAAACAGTATGAAGGGGTGGAAATGCCAGTCACAAGATGGGAGGGTATATAAATACACATAACCACAAACACTGACATTTACTTAAACAAAGAGCTCCCAAATGAATATGAGTAAGAGACAGTGCTGTTGTAAATGGGGCAAAACACTTGAGCAATGACACCACAGAAGATCAAATTATAACTACCAAAAACTTCACAAAGGGTGCTGTACTTTGCGAGTCATCAAGTCAATGCAAAAGACAGCCACAGGAAAACACAGATGGAGCAGTGATAGAAAGTATACTGCCACCTGAACAGCCAGAAAAGTGGTAGAGTAAATATTTGTGTTAGTTTTTGCTGAGAGGGTGGTGGGGCTTCTTGGCCACATACCTGATGCAGAGATCAGAGTGAGTTCCATTCCCCATGCATCCCTGTTTAGACCTTCTTTCCCAGACCTGCATTCTTCACATGGATGGTATCTTTGACACTATGCATCCCTCCCTGTCCCCAGAGCCTGCAGTCATGTTTGCCAAGGAGCAGCCAGCACACAGTGAGGTGCAGGCCAAGGCGGGGACCAGTGCCACACTGAGCTGCGAGGTGGCCCAGGCCCAGACAGAGGTGACGTGGTACAAGGACGGGAAGAAGCTGAGTGCCAGCTCCAGAATGCGTGTGGAGGCCAAGGGCTGCAGCAGGCGGCTGGTGGTGCAGCAGGCAGGGAAGGCGGATGCCGGGGAGTACCTCTGTGAGGCCGGGGGCCAGAAGGTGTCCTTCCGCCTGGATGTCACAGGTCAGTTCTTAGTGCAAAATTAGCCTTTTCGTGAGGTGAAGGTGGAACAGGTTTATCCCCAAGACAGACTCTCGTGCTCTTTCAGTTAGACGTTTTCCCTTGACATCACCCATTCACCACCTCCATTTCCACATCCCAGGTGGGACCATGGGAGCATGGCTGGAAGGAGTGCACAGGAGGGAGATAGGTCATTCTCATACACCAGAGGTTGTATTCCCACATTGTTCCCAGCACCTGCTCAGAACCCATTGGTGGACCTTGGAGTCCAGGACTCTGGATCTCCCTGATGCCTGGGACTGATGTAGACCAGATGTCTCTCCCCTGGGGTTATTCTGGGAGGTCGCAAATTTCTTCCTCCCAACCCATATGAGGGTTCCTGGTGGTGGAGATGTTTCATTTCACTGTATAGGGGAAAGGGAAATTGGGGCCACAGAGTCATACTTGGAGAGTTCTCAGGACTGTGCTTTGAGTCACAGTTTTTGGCATTTTGGGGCAAACTTTCCTGTTTTCACAGGGATATAGAAGTTTTCTCTGCACCCATATGTAGCCAAATCTAGATCTGTATTGTACTGCAATGTCTGTGCAGTTTACAAAGACAGCAATTAAAAATCAATCAATTCTTAGGGAATTATATTGAAACTCATACAAGAAAAATTGTACAACTTGTACAATCCTAGCATTTAAGATAAATGATGATCATAAATAATTTTCTCACAGAATAATGTCTAAGCCCAGTGACTCTACTGTCAAATTCTACCAAATATTCTGAAGAGAAATTATTCCATGTTCATTGGATTCTTATAGAGTATTGAAAGAGATGCAGTCATCAATTCCTTTTACATAAGTAGCATATCGATACCAAAATGTGACAAGGTAAATATGAAGAATTTTCACAGGCCACCCCTCATTGATGTGAAAGTAATATCTTCCATAAAATATTATCCAACTGAATTCTGCATTTTATCAAGGGGACAATACACTAGGACAATAGTCATATTCTGGGAATACAAGGCTGGTTCAACACCAGAAACATTAGAAAATCAACACAAAGCTTGATATTAACAAAATCAAAGAAACAATGATGTGATTTCCCCAATAAATGAAGAGTAAAACTCTGGATAAAATAAAGCATCAGAAACACAGGCAGAATATTCCATAATATTTGGCATCAATTCCTGCCACAAAATTCTCATAAGCTTTAAATAGGTTTTGTCCTTAATGTAATAACTGGTGGTATTGAAAAGGCTAGCTGACATCACACTTTACATCAAACTTTGAAAGCTTTGCCTTTGAGATGGGACCAAAACACGGAAGCTGAATGTCCTCACTTTTATGCAACGTTCACAGCACACCCTGGAGGAAAATAAAAGTGAAGGTGAAAGTTGAAAAAATGAAAACTGAAACTAACAGAAGATATGATTATCAATGTGGAAAATCCCAAAGTTACTTTTTGGATGGCAAAGAGAGTGAGGAGAGAATAGGACATACAAAAATCAATATATAGGAAGCATTCTGTATCTAGACATCAGACAGCAGAAGCTGGAAAGTGACATTTTGAAGGGGTTATAACAGCATGAGAAAAATCCTGTTACCAATTCCAGGTATAAGAAAGGATCTTCAGATGCTTTGTGGGAAAAAAGTATTCAACTTTATTGAGAGACAGAAAGAGATCTAAATCATGGATGGAAATTGATGAAAGACCCAGAGGTAGTCAGTCCTCAGTAAATCCCATATAATAGCTCTTATGTGAGTGAGAGTATTGACAAGTGAGTTGTAAAGCCAGAGAGAGGAAATCCACTTTTGACAAAAACAACGCAAAACAAAACTGAACAAAAACCAAAAGAAATCCCCAATGCAATGGCATTAACTTTACCTGATATCAAGACTTCTGATAAAAATACAGCAATGCAAAAAATTGCGTGTCTATGTAGGGCCCCAATGAAGGGGTAGAAATGCCAGTCACTAGATGGGGAGGGTATATAAACACACATAAACACAACAGTCTGACATTTACTTATATAAAGAGCTCTTAAATAAATACGAGTAAGAGATAGTGCTCTTGTAAGTGGGGCACATCTCTTGAGCAATGACACCACAGTAGAGCAAATTATAACTACCAAAAACTTCAGAAAGGGTGTTGTACTTTGTGAGTCATCAAGACTATGGAGGATACAGCCACAGGAAGGCAGGCAGATCAGTGATAGAATGTACGGGGGGGGGGGGGGGGGGGGGGGCCAGGCAGGGGGCGGTCGGGGGGGGAATTGTGTTAGGTGTTACCGAGAAGGTTGTGGGGCTTCTTGTCCACCCACTTGGCACAGAGATTGGAGAGAGTTGCAGTCCCCCTGCCTCCTTGTTTATACCTTTTTTCCCTGACTTGCATTCTTCACATGGATGGTGTCTTTGAATCCATGCATCCCTCCCTGTCCCCAGAGCCTTCAGCTGTATTTGTCAAGGAGCAGCCAGCATGCAGTGAGGTGCAGGCCAAGGCGGGGGCCAGTGCCACACTGAGCTGTGAGGTGGCCCAGGCCCAGACAGAGGTGACATGGTACAAGGATGGGAAGAAGCTGAGTGCGAGCTCCAAAGTGCACGTGAAGGCCAAGGGCTGCAGCAGGCGGCTGGTGGTGCAGCAGGCAGGGAAGGCCGATGCCGGGGAGTACAGCTGTGAGGCCGGGGGCCAGAAGGTGTCCTTCCATCTGGACATCACAGGTCAGTTCTTTCAGAGTACAAAATTAGCCTCTTTTATGAGGTGAGCTTGGAACAGATTTATTCCCAAGACAGACTCTCGTGCTCTTTCAGTTAGACTTTTCCATTGACATCACCCATTCACCACCTCCATTTTCACATCCCAGGTGGGACAATGGGAGGATGGCTGGAGGGAATTCACAGGAAGGAGACAGGTCATTCTCATACACCATGGGTTGTGTTTCCACGTAATAGTGCTGGTCACATGTTCCCAGCATCTGCTCAGAACCTACTGGTGGACATTGGAATTCAGGAATCTGGATCTCCCTGATGCATGGGGCTGATGTAGACCAGATGTCTTTCCAGGAGAGTCGTTCTGAAGGTCTCAAATATCTTCCTCCAAATCACATGAGTGTTCTTGATGGTGGAAATGTTTGATTTCATGGAACCAGGGGAAGGGAAAATTGGGGCCACCGTCATATTTGGAGTTTTCCCAGGACTGTGCTTTGAGTCACAGTTTTTGGCGTTTTGGGACACACTTCCCTGTTTTCACAGGGATGTAGAAGTTTTCTCTGCACCTATATGTAGCCAAATCTAGATCTGTGTTGTATTGCAGTGTCTGTGCAGTTTACAAAGAGAGCAGACACTTACAAATCAATCATTTCCTAGGGAATTATATTGAAACTTACACAAGAAAAATTGGACAAGTTGCACAGTCCTAAGACTTAAGATAAATGGAGGATCATAAGTAATCTTAGAGAATAATGTCTAAGCCCAGTGCCTCTTAAATTGTAGAAAATGTTCTGGAAAGAAATTATCTCATGTTTATAGGATTCTTATAGAGTTTTGAAAAGAGAAACACACATCAATTTATTTTACATATATAGCATATCAATATCAAAATATGACAAGATAAATATGAAGAATTTTCACAGGCCACCTCTTGTTGATGTCAAGGCAGTACCTTCAAGAAAATATTATCCAACTGAATTCTGCAATTTATCAACAGAACAACACACTAGGACAACAGTCATATTCCAGGAATGCAAGTCTGGTTCAACACCAGAAACATTAGAAAATCAACAAGTAGCAATCATTAAGAATGAAATCTTGTCATTTGCAACAATGTGGATGGAACTAGAGAGTATTATGCTAAGTGAAATTAGTCAGAGAAAGACAAATATCGTGACTCACTCATATGTGGAATTTAAGATACAAAACTGATGAACATAAGGGAAGGGAAACAAAAACAATATAAAAACAAGAAGGGAGGCAAACCATAAGAGACTCTTAAATACAGAGAACAAACTGAGGGTTGCTATAAGGGTGTTAGGTGGGGGAATGAGCTAAAGGCAAGGGCTTTAAGGAGGACACGTGTTTGGATAAGCACTGAGGGTTATATATAGGGGATGAATAACTGGATTCCATTCCTGAAATCATTATTGCACTATATGTTAGCTAACTTGGATGTAAATTTAAAAAAATAATTAATAAAAAAACTAACAGAAAAATCAACAATAGCTTGATATTAACAAAATAAAAGTAAAAGCAATGTGATTTCCCCAATAAATGATAAATAAAAGCACTAGATAAAATATAACATCAGAAATCCAGGGAGAATATTCCATAATATTTGGCATCAATTACTACCAAAAAATTCTTCACAAACTTTAAGTAGAACATTTTGCCTTTAATGTAATAATTGGTGGTATTGAATACCTGACATCAAATTTCACATGAAAACTTGAAAACTTTGCCTTTGAGATGGGACCAAGACAGGGAAACTGAGTGGCCTTACTTTTATGCAATATTCACAGCACACCATGGAGGAAAATAAAAGTAAAGACATGAAAGCTGGAAAAGTGAAAACTGAAACTAACAGAAGATATGGTTATCAATGTGGAAAATCCCAAACAGTTACATTTTGGATGGGAAAGAGAGTAAGATTAGGACATACAAAAATCACTACAGGAAACACTCTGTATCTATACACCAGACACCAGAAGCTGGAAAGTGACATTTTAAAGGGGTTAACATAGCATCAGAAAAATCCTGTTACCAATTCCAAGTCTAAGAAAGGATCTTGAGGTGCTTTGTGGGCAAAAAGTATTCAACTTTATTGAGAGACAGAATAAGATCTAAATCATGGATGGAAATTGATGGAACACCCCGAAGTGTTCAATCCTCTTCAACACCCAAATAATAGCTCTTCTGTGAGTAAGAGTATTGACAAGTATATTGCAAAGCCAGAGAGAGGAAGGCCACTTTGAAAAATACAAAACAAAACAAAACAAAAAACAAAAAAATCCTCCAAAACAATGATATTTAGTTTACTTGATATCAAGACTTTTGATAAAACTACAGCAATTCAGGCAATTGGGTCTTTATGTAGGGACTGAGAAACAGCCCAAGAGAACAGAAAAGTGAATCCAGAAACAGGTCTGTATAAAACCTGAGTCCCTTCTGCTTTTTGTTTTTTAGTTTGGTTTTCACCGTGGTGCTAAGTGTAACTGTAGTGGAGGGTCAGTCTTTCACAAATGGTACTAAGACTATTAACCATATGGAAAACGGAATTGAAGATGGATGTCTGTTTCTTCCCATGCAAAATCTCAGCTCAATGTGGGTTAGAGACCTCAGTGAGAAATGTGGTTCAAGCTCTTATCAAACAATGTGAGTCATTAATGACTTCAGCATGAAGTTGTCCTTAAAAAGAACAAAGTGCACAAAATAAAAAGGACAAAATAATATATCTGTCCATAAGAAAGCTCTTAACATTTTGTCACTAGAAACATGAAGGTGTGGAAAGGCAAATCACAAGATGGGGAGGGTATATAAACACACATAACCACAAACACTCTGACTTTTACTTAAATAAAGAGCTCCCAAGTGAATATATGAGTAAGAGACAGTGCTGTTGAAAATAGGGCAAAACACTTGAGCAATGACACCACAGAAGAGCAAATATTAAGGTCCAAAAACTTCAGAAAATTTACTGCGCTTTATGAGTCATCAAGTCAATGAACGAGACAGCCACAGGAAGGCACAGGTGGAACAGTGATAGAATGTATGGTCTCTACCTGGAAGAGCCCGCAGAGAACAGTGATAGAATGTATGGTCCTCACCCAGAACATCGCTGATGAGCAGTGATAGAATTTTTGGTTTCCACTGGGGACAGCCCAGGCAGAGCAGTGATAGAATGTATTGTCCCCAATTGGAACAACTAGGAAAGCAGTAGAGTGTGTAAATAAATTTTGTTAGTTGTTGCTGAGAAGGTGGTGGGGCTTCTTGGCCACACACCTGATCCAGGGATTGGAGAGAGTTCCAGTCCCCCTGCCTCCCTGTTTAGACCTTCTTTTCCAGACCTGCATTCTTCACATGGATAGTATCTTTGACTCCAAACATCCCTCCCTGTCCTCAGAACCTACAGTGGTGTTTGCCAAGGAGCAGCCTGCACGCAGTGAGGTGCAGGCCAAGGCAGGGGCCAGCGCCACACTGAGCTGTGAGGTGGCCCAGGACAAGACAGAGGTGACATGGTACAAGGACGGGAAGAAGCTGAGTGCGAGCTCCAAAGTGCACATGGAGGCCAAGGGCTGCAGCAGGCAGCTGGTGGTGCAGCAGGCGGGGAAGGCGGATGCTGGGGAGTACAGCTGTGAGGCCGGGGGCCAGAAGGTGTCCTTCTGCCTGGATGTCACAGGTCAGTTCTTAGAGAATGCAAAATTAGCCTTTTCGTGAGGTGAAGGTGGAACAGGTTTATCCCCAAGACAGACTCTCGTGCTCTTTCAGTTAGACTTTTCCCTTGACATCACCCATTCACCACCTCCATTTCCATATCCCAGGTGGGGCCATGGGAACATGGCTGGAAGGAGTGCACAGGAGGGAGACAGGTCATTCTCATACGCCAGAGATTGTGTTTCCACGTAATAGTGCTGGTCACATGTTCCCAGTACCTGCTCAGAACCCATTGGTGGACGTTGGAGTCCAGGACTCTGGATCTCCCTGATGCTTGGGGCTGAAGTAAACCAGATGTCTCTCCCCTGGAGTCATTCTGAGAGGTCATTGTATCTTCACCAAACACACCTATGGATTCCTGCTAGCAAGAGATATTGGCTTCACTGAGTCAGGGGAAGGGGAAATGTGGGCCACACAGTCATACTTGGAATTATCTTGAGACTGTGCCTTGGGTTTTCAAAGTCTTATGTGTTCTGGGATACTTCCCTCCTTTCACAGAGGTGTAGGAGTTCTCTCTGCACCCATACATAGCCAAATCTAGATCCATATTTTGTTGCCATGTCTGTGTTGATTACACAGAGAGCAGAGGACTGGTGTGTATGTGCCCCAACAAACACCTGTGATGCTTGGAATTTCCTATCAAAGCATATCTTATTTTCACTTTGTCATAAGTTGGTGTTTTGCCTATGAATTCTGTTTGTAGTTAGACCTATACATTTGCCAATGGAATGCTGAGTAGCATATTGTCTACCAGCATGCCCTGCTAAGAATGAGGTCACAGGAGCAGCCACTGAAAGTAATTTAGCATTTATTTCACAGCATTTCCTAATGATTAGTGTGCATCTGTGCTTCCCTGGCTAATCAATAGAGATGTCTGAGAACTGACTTTATTTTCCTTTCATATAATTCAGATATGTACAGTTACATGTGGCTCCTGGATGCCAGCACATAACATGTTGGTATTACATTGGGGTTTAATGGTTTGTGAGTGTTTACAAATGTTTAAAACCCTATGTGTGTATTTGTGATGTGATTATCTGAGAATATGATATAACATTATGCAAGTAAATTTGGAAAGTTTTGACCAATTGATCAAGAAAGCTATATCAAAACTCATGGAAGAACACATAGACAATTTGAGTAGTCCTATAACCTTATAAATTATTGGAACCATAATAAACAATCTTGTCACACAATACTGGATAACCCTAGTGGCTCTACTATCAAATTGTACCAAATATTCTGGCTGTAGGAACATTCCTGCACTGCAGGGAGGATGTTCTTAGGCAGTCATGTGGTAAAGTCATGTGGTTTGCATCATCTATAAATGTTGAGGTGTGCAGGCATAATGACCCCACAGATTCCACGTGCACAAGAGTCTCTTACAGAATTCCCCCCCACCCCCACCACAATACCTCAAGCAGAGTGGTGGTAGAATGTAGTCCCCACCTGGAACAGCCCACATGGAGAAGTGGGGTAGAATGTACAGATAAATAGTGTTACTTGTCCTTAGGAAGGCAGTGGGGCTTCTCCAAGTCACACAGTTGTTGCAGAGCTAAAAATTGTGGTTTATATACACAATGGAGTACTACATGGCAATGAGAAAGAATGAAATATGGCCCTTTGTAGCAACATGGATGGAACTGGAGAGTGTTATGCTAAGTGAAATAAGCCATACAGAGAAAGACAGATACCATATGGTTTCACTCTTATGTGGAGCCTAGAGACTTTCAATTCTCCTGCCTCTCCATTCAGTCTTTTCTCAGTGCTGCCTTCCTGATTTGGACAGTATCTTTGACCCTGTGCATCCCTCCCTGTCCTCAGAACCTACAGTGGTGTTTGCCAAGGAGCAGCCTGCACGCAGTGAGGTGCAGGCCAAGGCAGGGGCCAGCGCCACACTGAGCTGCGAGGTGGCCCAGGACAAGACAGAGGTGACATGGTACAAGGACGGGAAGAAGCTGAGTGCGAGCTCCAAAGTGCACGTGGAGGCCAAGGGCTGTAGCAGGAGGCTGGTGGTGCAACAGGCGGGGAAGGCGGATGCTGGGGAGTACAGCTGTGAGGCCGGGGGCCAGAAGGTGTCCTTCCGCCTGGATGTCACAGGTCAGTTCCTTTTGATACTAACAGTCTTGTTTGGACATAATGTAGGAATTGCATTACAGATCCCACAGGCTCTGATGTTCCTTCCCTTACTCTTCATCTTTTCCCCTCTGCCATCCTGTTGCCTCCTATTTTCATAGCCAAGGTTAGACTGACAGAAATTTAATGAGAACGGTGCTCAGGGAGTGAGAGGGGCCATTTTTGTGTCTTTGAGAAGTTCTCTCAGTCATGCATCTGAGCACCTGCACAGGGCCCTCCTGGAGTTCCTCAGTGCCCAGGACTATGGCTGTTCTTCATGTTTGGGTTCTGAAGTAGACTAGGCATCTCACACCTTGGTTATGTGCCTGTGCTTTCCTGGGCTCCCTAGATGCCCCCTTCAGTGCTATAAGGAGTTCTTACTAGTGAGAGACATTTCAGTTCCTTTAAACCAGAGTAGGGAAAATTTTGATGATATAATCATACTTGGAATGATCTTAACTAAACTTTGGATTATTAATGTTTTGTTTGTTTTAATGTATTATTTTGCACATGAATATATGTTATCTGTGCACCTGTATGTAGCAAAATCTAGACCGCTGTTTTCTTGTAGTGCCTGTGCAAAGTAAACAGAACTAGAGGGTTGATAGATTTGTGCCTGAGACATGCACATGTAAGTTCTGGAGTTCTTTTTCTAAAGCACATCTTGTTTCCTTGTGTCTTCAGTAAGGCCATTCTGTGTCATAATTCCTCTTGGAGTCTGATTTATAGATTTAGAAATGGGAAGGAGTAAGTATCACCATGCTCTGCTATAGAGGAATCCTTGTGGTGGCAATCACTGGCTGGTATAGCAGTATGTCATAGGATTTCCTAGTGGGTATTGTGTGTTTGTGCCTCCTGGCTGCTTCATGGGGAGGTCTAAGGACTAAATTTATTTTGCTTTTGTTAAATTTGTCTTAACATCAGAGGAGGGTGGGCCATAGCACCACATTAATCCTAGCTGCCAGCCCATAATAGTTGTGATGGTATATCAGTATATAATATTTTTGGGTGTGTACAGATACCAGAAATCCTACATTTTTCCAAAATGTTTTTTTGAGAGCATATGGCATATTATTTTATGGTATCAATTTGAAAAGTTTTGATAAATTGACCAAATTCTTGGAAAACCATCTGAAAAAGTGACACAAGAAGAAATAGATAACTCAGGTAGTCCCATAAGTTTAAATAAATGGAAACAGTAATAAAACTTTTTTTCATAGAGAATGATCTAAGCCTAGTAGCTCTGCTGAAAAATTATGGAAAGTATTCATGGAGATTATCCTAGAGAATAAAATAAAGATGTACATTCTTTTTTGATTCATGGAACTAACATAACATCAACACCAAAATCTGACAAGGAAAGAAGGAAGGATTAAAATTATAGGCCAATCTCTTATGGATATCAATATCCAATATCTTCAACAAAACATTGGCAAAGTCATCTAAGCAAGATGTCAAAAAATATGCTTTGATGAAGTCATAGTCCAGGAATGCAAAGTTGGTTTAATATTCAAAACAGTAGAAAATCACCACAGTTGATCTCAGTGATGTAGGGATTAGGGGTGGTAGTGCCCAATGCAGTAAAAAATCCACTTATAACTTTTGACTCCCCCAGAACTTAACTGTTAATAGCGCACTGTTGACTGAGAGTCTTGCCGATAACTTAAATAGTTGATTTTGCATGTTATATGTATTATACTCTGTATTCTTACAATAATGTAAGATAGAGGAAAGAAATGATATTAAGAAAAGAACAAGAAAGATAAAATACATTTATAGTACTGTACTGTATTCATTTTAAAAACACCTGATGCGGGGATTGGAGATAGTTCCAGTCCCCCTGCCTCCCTGTTTAGATCTTCTTTCCCAGACCTGCATTCTTCACATGGATTGTATCTTTGACCCCATGCATCCCTCCCTCTCTCCAGAGCCTGCAGCTGTGTTTGCCAAGGAGCAGCCGGCACGCAGTGAGGTGCAGGCCAAGGCAGGGGCCAGCGCCACGCTGAGCTGCGAGGTGGCCCAGGCCCAGACGGAGGTGACATGGTACAAGGATGGGAAGAAACTGAGTGCGAGCTCCAGAGTGCGCGTGGAGACCAAGGGCTGCAGCAGGCGGCTGGTGGTGCAGCAGGCGGGGAAGGCGGATGCCGGGGAGTACAGCTGTGAGGCCGGGGGCCAGAAGGTGTCTTTCCTCCTGGATGTCACAGGTCAGTACTTGGGTGGTGGTGGCATGCCATGTTAGCCCTGTTTCAGCATGATGTGTTGACTGACTGACAGCTATGAAGAAACTGTGGTCTCTCCAGTAGATCTCCTGTCCTCACATCTCCCATATCCCATCTTCATGCCTGTGGCCAAGCCCTGGGAGAGTGGATCTGTGTATAGCACACCACCCCTGTTGTGCACCCTGCATGATGTTTCCATGGAGTAATGCTCCTGGAGTTCCTGTGTCCAGTACTCTCGCTCCATCTGGCTTCACTGCCTAAAGTAGAGCCAATGTCTCTCACCCCAGGGCATGCGAATTACTTCTAGAAGCTCCCAGATGACCTCACCCAGCACCACATGAGGGCTGAATATCTTTGAACCTGATACAGGTGCATTTCAGATACCCAACCTAGTCATCTTAGAGTTGTCTTGAGACTGAACTTGGCATTACCAAAATTTCAGTCATTTTGGGACACTCTTCCTGCCTCACATGTGGACATGGAAGTTACCTGTGCACCTATGTGTACCCAGATCTTGATCCCTGTTCTGTCGCAATGTCCGCACATAGTAAACCAGGAGCAGAGGGCTGGGAGATATGCAACTTGGATGTGTACCTGGCATGTGGGACATTATTTACTTACTTATTGATAATTTTTAAATGTTTATTTATTTATTTATTTATTTATTTTGAGGGGGGGTGAGAGAGAGAGAGAGAGAGAGCATGAGCAAGGGAGGGGCACAGAGAGAGGGAGAGAGAGAATCCCAATCAGGCTCTGTGTTGACATTACCCGAAGCAGGGCTTAATCTCAGGAACTGTGGGCTCATGACCTGAGCTGAACTTAAGACTGAGATGCTTAACCCACTGAGTCATCCAGGAGCCCCTGGAACATTCTTTTGAAAGAAAATTTCAGTTTCCTTTTGTCTCTGTGAGAATGTTCTGTGTCAGTATTGTGCTTGGAGTTTGATTCATATATTTTGAAGCTGGGAAGAATGAGTAGCTTCTCTGAAATCAGCACATCTGTATTTGGGACAGATAAGTTACTATAGTGGCAGCCACTGACTGGTGAAGCAGTATTTATGTATTTATTTCATAGCATTTGCTAGTGGTGTGTGTGTGTGGGGGGCGTGCACGCGTATGCCCATCCCTGGCTGGTTCACAGAGATGTCTGCAAACTTACTTTAAGTTAAGAGAGGTTAAGCTCAAATAGGTGGTCTGTGGCCCCACATTGACTCCTAATAGCAATGTGTGATTCTTCAGTAGTGTATCATTACATGATTTGTAGATGTGTATAGATAGTAAGAAACTTACTAGGAACACTTTTGACCCCGTCATTTCAGTAGAACGTGATATTATTTTACTCAAGTAGAATTGAAAAGTTTTGGCAAATTGTCCAATTCCTCGAAAACTGTATCAAAACATCCACAAGAAGATATAAACAATGTGAACAATCTTATAACTTTTTTAAAAAATGAAACCATCCCAAAAAACCTTTTCATTAGACAAGATTAAATTCAGTGGTTCTGCTGGTAAGTTACAATTTACGAATTATAGATTACAAATTACAAATTCTGGAAAGAAATTGTCCCATGATCATGGAGGATTCTTTAAGAGGACAGAAAAGGGATGTACACTCTTAACCCATTTTACGCCGCATTGATACCCAAATTGGACAGGTGTGAAGAATTGCAATTGGAGGCCAGTCTCGGATGCATGTCAATACCAAATTTTACACAAAATATTGTCCAAATAACAGTGCAATACTCAAAGTGCAGACACACTGTCTGAGCTCATCTCCTAAGAACACAGGATTGGCCAACACTAGAACATTAGAATATCAGTATAATCTGTCATATTTAGAACTTAAAAGGGAAAACACATTTTTTGTTTTGTTTTATTCTCACATGACTGCTTGATAAAATTTTTACATTATATGCAGAAGAAGAATTTCATAAAATGTAGCATACATTCAAGGTAGTCAAGTCCTTGATTAACTATAAGAGTATTGTTCCTTAATTTGACACAGGATACAGAAAACTATAGCACATCACATTCACAGGGTGTCTCCTTCTAACTGGAGCTCGTACATGGCTCCACTGGTACAATTGTGTGCAACACTGTACAGTGAATCAGGAGAAATATAAAATGAAGTAATATAACTGATAAAGCTGTAGTAGGAAGACATCAGGTTGCAACTTGGGGATAGGTGCATAGCACAAAGGGACAAGTGGTAAGGTTCAAATAGACCGTGCTGTGACCAGCTTCACCCACCCATCCTTTTCCAGTTTTTAAAAGGAGATTTTTTAATGTTTATTTATTTATTTTCAGAGAGAGAGGGAGCTAGAGCAGGGGAGGGGCAGAGAGAGAGCCCAGGTGGAGCAGTGACAGAATGCATGGTCTCTGTGCTGCTACTGCAGAGCCCGGTATGGGGCTCACACCCATAAGCCGTGACATCATGACCTGAGCTGAAACCAAGAGTTGGACACTTAACTGACTAAACCACCCAGGCACCCCCCCCACCTTTTCCATTATTTTTATTCTGTAATTCTGGCACATGGTATAGAGGTAGATTGTCTTTTCATAAATGGTGCTCAGACTATGTAACTTTGTATCTATCTATCTATCTATCTATCTATCTATCTATCATCTATTCTATCTATCTGTATATCATCTATCTGTGTCTTACATCTCTCCATCTTTCCATCATCTATGTGGATTTTGTCTCTCTCTCTCTGTCTCTCTCTCTCTCTCTTTCTCTCCATCTTTCTGTCATCTATCTGGATCATCTATCTATCTATCTATCTATCTATCTATCTATCTATCTATAATCTACTATATCATCTATCTGTATCTATCTATCTATCTATCTATCTATCTATCTATCTATCTATCATCTATCTGTATCATCCATTACTCCATCTTTCCATCATCTATCTGGATCATCTATCTACCTACCTACCTACCTACCTACCTATCTACCTACCTACCTACCTATGTGTGTATCTACACATATATGTATCATCTATCTATATCTATCCATCATCTATCTGTATTATCTATCTATCTATCTATCTATCTATCTATCTATCTATCTTTTATGTCTCTCTCAAATGATCTATTTATCTATAATAAAAATGGGGGGCTCCCCCACATCACGCATAGGTACCAACTCCAGCCAAGCTAGGATTCCAGTGTCAAAGAAAAAACACGCTCTTAGCAGAGAACACACAACATTTAATGGCCTCAGGGTAATGAAAGATTTCTGAAACAGAATATGAACACACCAACCACAAAGGACACATTGACATACCTGCCTAAATCACAACTGAGAACTTTACATCATCAGAGGACACAAAGGGATGAAAAGGCAAGTGACAATGATGGATAAATTATTCACAAAACCATGATTATCAAAGCTCTAATGCAAGTGCAAGAGCTCCTAAAAACGAATATGTAAAGGACAGGCCATAATTAGCAATAACTGATAACCAGACAGGGCATTGCAATGATACCACACTGCAGAAGAGAAGAGTCAGAGAAACCTGAACGGTGCTCCACTGTGTGAGTCATCAGGGACTTACGTGGAAAGACCACAGGAGGGACATGTCCCTCCCCGCAGGTGCCAGCAGTGGACATCACAGGGTAGGTGAGAGCAAGGAGCGGCAGCAGCTCCCTGCACAACCATGAGGAAAGACTGCATCACCTGGGAAGGCTGCGGTGCGTGTGCATTGCAACACCCCTGCACCTCTCCCAGAGGTATGTGTGCACAGCGAAGTCTTTTCCAGCATCCCCACGTGGAACAGTGGTAGAGCCTATAGTGAACTTTGGGTACTTGTGCAGCCAGCACAGAGCCTGGAGGAGTTTCTGTGGCCCTGCACCCTCATCCAGGCCTGCTCTCCCAGTGCTGCGACCCTAATGGATATGGTGTGTTTGATGCTGTGTGTCCCTCCCTGTCCCCAGAGCCCTCGGTCATGTTTGCCAAGGAGCAGCCAGCACGCAGTGAGGTGCAGGCCAAGGCGGGGGCCAGTGCCACACTGAGCTGCGAGGTGGCCCAGGCCCAGACGGAGGTGACGTGGTACAAGGACGGGAAGAAGCTGAGTGCCAGCTCCAGAATGCGTGTGGAGGCCAAGGGCTGCAGCAGGAAGCTGGTGATGCAGCAGGCAGGGAAGGCGGACGCCGGGGAGTACAGCTGTGAGGCCGGGGGAGAGAAGGTGTCCTTCCACCTGGACGTCACAGGTCAGTTCTGGGGCTAATACTTTATCCTTGATTGCTAGCGATGATGGCACTAGTGCGCAGCCCAGACAGACCCTGATGCTCTTCCCAGATCCCAGCCTTCTGCCTTCCATTTCACTCTGGTGGCTGAACCCACGGATGTGGGAAGGGAAGAGTGTCCAGACAAGAGAGAGCTCCTCTTGGGTACCCCATGGTGTGTCCACATGGCCATGCTCAGCCACTGTCCCCAGCACCCCTTCAGAACGTACTGTGGCTCCTTTGGCATCCGGGATTCAGGCTCTATGTGCTGCACTGGGCTGAGATTGACCAGACGTACTCACCTGCAGATGCTCTAGTGGCTTCCATAGCCTCATTTAAAGGTTCTCACTATCAAGAGATGTTTGGGTTTCAGTAAGCCAGGATAAGAGGACGCTTCAGCCTTCTGATCATAGCTGGAACCATCTCGAGGCTGAACTTGCATTATTGAGGTTGTAGGTATTCTGGGCCATGCTCATGGGTGTGGAAGCTCCCTCAGTGCAAAACGCAGATAGATGTTTATTGCAGCATCTCGGCAAAATAAATAACGAGCGGCGAAGTGGTAGTAGCTGAACACCTGTGATGAGCACCTGTGTGGTTTGGAGCTGTTTTCAAAGCAAATCTTGTTTCTTTTTGTCTTCAGTTGGGATATCCTGTGTCAGAATTCCCCCTGGATGAGGTACAGGTTGAGGGAGGGAGAGGAGTAAGTGGCTTGTGGGACATGAGCACACTCAGTGGTAGCAGCCCCTGACTGATAAGGCAGTATCCATCCCACTGTGTTCCCAGGTGGTGCTCAGGGACACTGATGCCTCCTGACTGGTTCCAGACAAGTCTGTGACCTATCTTTATTTTCCTTCTTGTGGGAAAATTGAACTTCAGAGCAGCCCTGCGTGACTCCTGGGGGCCCCCATAGCAGTTTGCTGTTGTATCAGTACATCATGGTTTGTGGGTGTGTATGGACACCACAAAACCTGTTGTGTGTCTTTCTGACAAGTCACTTGAGAGAATCTGGCACTCTTTAATGCCAGAAAATCAGAACAGTGGTGAAGTATGGTCCTAGTGGTTGTAGAAAAGCAAATCTCAATGGACGTAAGAAGTGGACAATGCCCACAGCGTCATTGGAACAACAGAAGCAGGAACCAGAGTGTCTTCATGGAACAGTATGGAAGCCTGGTGACTTGCCTTGTAAATCCTTCCAGGCATTCTGGAAATTATATCCTGTTCACAGACATTCTTGTAGAGAAAAGGAGATACACTCTTATCCCATCTTACACGGTAGCGTAGCTTCTGTAGTACAACACGATGGGACAGGGGAAAGAGTGCAGGCCAGTGTGTCATGGCTTTCCAGGCCTATATTTAGACAGAATATCAGTGAACTGAAATCAGCAGTGTATCAACAGAATCATGCACTGATAGGAGGTACAGTTCCACTCTCCCTGCATTGCCAGCAGATGCTGACACAGAGTAGGTTGCAGCAGGGAGCTGCGGGGACTCCGTGCCCACATGGGAAGGACCCTGCAAGCCATGCACATGCAGAGCCTGGAGACTATTCCAGCCATCCCGTTTACCTCTTCTTTCCCAGTGCTGCCTTCCTAACTTAGATGGTGTGTTTGTTCCTGTGTGTCCCTCTCTGTCCCCAGAGCCCTTGGCCATGTTTGCCAAGGAGCAGCTGGCATGCAGTGAGGTGCAGGCTGAGGCGGGGGCCAGCGTCACGCTGAGCTGCGAGGTGGCTCAGGACAAGACAGAGGTGACGTGGTACAAGGATGGGAAGAAGCTGAATGCAAGCTCCAAAGTGTGCATGGAGGCCACAGGCTGCAGCAGGAGGCTGGTGGTGCAGCAGGCGGGGAAGGCGGACACCGGGGAGTACAGCTGTGAGGCTGGGGGAGAGAAGGTGTCCTTCCGCCTAAACATTACAGGTGGGGGCCAGCATTTGGAAGAGGGTATAAATTCCTGACAAATCAGGAAATGAGCCCTTCTCAGGCAGGGCTGTGTGTTGTACCTGTGTTGGGGTCTCTGCTGACGGGCCTGGCCCAGGGCTCTGTCCACTGCCCAGGTCCTTGGATTGGAGACACTCCCTGTAGCCCCTGTTCTGGGACATTCCCGACATTTGCATCCCCCAGTTTCTGCCCCTCTCTGCCACATCCCCACCTTACCCCCACACAACCTGACCACCAAGGCCTGTGGTCTGTGGCCGTAGCCATTCTGTCTAGGGTTGGTAGGCAGACACGTTTCCCATTGCAAACGCACCATGCACAGTTTTGGAGCCCAGAGCTGTTCTGGGAGACTTACTTGAGGGGTTTGCCCTCAGTGGGGCTTGGCTCCCTGTCTCTTGCCTTGGGATCCCGAGTGTCCAGCTGATGTTCAGTCAGCCCTGTGGGCTTGCCCTGCTCTGATGCCCATCTTGGTCTGGGCCAAGCTGTCTTCTCCTGCCTCCTCTCCTGACCCTGCTCCAATGTCTTTCAGTAATGTGGGCCCAGGCCCCAGGCTGTGGTCTCTCTGACCTGCCTGCTGCCCACTGTCTACAGTGTCTGCTCATGAGGCCCCCTCTTCCCTGCTGGGCAGGGATGCTGGGCTCTCAGCTCTTGGCTCCCGGGCCCGTGACCCCAGGTGTCTCTTCCTGGCCACCCTGTCGCACCCCCGGGAGCCTGGATAGTGACCGTTAGGTGGCATGGAGCCTTGCTGGATTAACTCTCAGGCTTGTTCAGCAGAGTCTCAGCAGAGGAGGACTGGATGGGCCAGGCAGCGGCAGAGCAGTGGAAGTTTGGGTGGGGTGTGTGTGTCCCATTTCAGATCTCATCCCCCGGTGCAGCCCCTAGGTGGGATGAGTGAGGCCAGGAATGCAAGGGCCCTGCTCTCATGCTCATTGATCTCCCCACAGAGCTGGAGCCTGAGACCCCCACAGTGGAGAGACCTGGCCGCAGAGAGCCTGTGGTGGTCAGGGAGCACGAGGACATTGTCCTGACCGCCATGCTGGCTACGCCCTCCGTGGCTGCAGTGACGTGGCTCAAGGATGGCGTGGAGATCCGCCGCAGCAAGCGGCACGAAACGGCCAGCCTGGGGGACACCCACACCCTGACGATCCGCGGCGCGCAAACCCTGGACACCGCAGTGTACAGCTGCCGCGTGGGCGCAGATGGGCAGGACTTCCCAGTGCAGGTGGAAGGTCAGAGGGACTGGGGTGTCCTCTGGGAGCCCCGTGTGCACTGGGGCACCCGTGGGGCTGGAGGGTCTCCCATGAGGTTGCGTAGGCAGCATCCTGGCATGGAGCCGGAGTGGCACTCTGGGCGCATGACTGGTTGGTACAGAGTTTGTCCCCTGGCCCAAGCCCCGCGGCTGACACCCCCCTTCCATCCCGCAGAGGTGGTCGCTAAGTTCTGCCGGCCCCTGGAGCCTGTGAGCGGGGAGCTAGGTGGCACGGTGACGCTGGCCTGCGAGCTGAGCCCACCGCAGGCCGAGGTGGTGTGGCGCTGCGGGAGCACGCAGCTCCGGGCTGGCAAGCGCTTCCAGATGGAAGCCGCAGGGACCCGGCGCTCGCTCACCGTGTCCGGCCTGCGGCTGGAGGATGCGGGGCAGTATGCGTGTGAGACCCGGGATGACTGCACCAGCGCGCAGCTCTCCGTCAGCGGTAGGCAGGGGTGAGATGCATCTGAGGGCCTTCCTGGAGAAGGTGTGTGCTCTCTGTGTCTGCATGGGGCGGGGGGTCTCTGCCTCTCCTACTCATCTCTCAAGCAAAACCCCTGTCTGCAGCCCCCCGCATGGTCAAGTTCATGTCTGGGTTGAGCGCCGTGGTGGCGGAAGAGGGCCAGGAGGCCACCTTCCAGTGCGTGGTGTCCCCCAGCGATGCAGCAGTCAGGTGGTTCCGGGACGGCGTGTTGCTGCAGCCCAGTGAGAAGTTCCTCATCTCACAGAGTGGCGCGAGCCACAGCCTGACCATCTTGGGCCTGACCCTGGACGACCCAGGCCAGATCACTGCAGAGGCCGAGGGGGTCTCCTCTGCTGCTGCCCTCCGGGTGCGAGGTACGTGGGAGGGCCTCCCAGGGGGACTGGTTCGAAGGCCGCTTTCTGATGCCAACCTGTGTCCAGCTGGTTCGGGTGACCTCGAGGGACACTGGGCTTTGTTGGCTAAGGAAAGGAGACTCAGGTGGGACCCAGGGGCCAGATACCTACTCTGAAGGGGACAAAGTAAACCTCTGTAAGGTGCGTCTGGTTGTGGGTGGGCAGAGGTTTAGGCCATCAAGGGAGACTGCCTGGAGGAGGCATCCCAAGCTGAGCCCCATGGTCGGCAAGGTGGGAGGGAGTGGAGTTAGCCAGTGCAAGCAGGGTTGGGGGCGGGGGGGGGGGCGGGGCTGGGACCTCACCTGGGGACCTGCTGCTGGTTCTGAGTGAGTTAGTAACATGGACACCTGGAAAGGTCATCCAGAGCCTGGGACTGGGAGGTGCACCTGACTGGCTCCTTTCACTCCTTCACGTAGAGTGTCCAGGGTCTCCTTGGGGCAGACTGGCTGGGGGCTCAGCGTCTGTGTTACCTGCCCCCCCCCCAACTGTGCCCCATTGCTGCTGGTCATGGTGGGCTTGTCCTGAGTAGGAGGGTGGGAGGTGAGAGACAGGCTGAGGAAGAAGCAGCTCCCGGGGCCTCTGTTCCCTTCTCTACAGTTGTATCTGTACAGGTGTGCAGCTGGGCCTAGTGTGGAGTGAGAACATGAGGTCACGGTGGGGGCAGCTGTGCCGACTGTGGAGGTCAGGCCCCTCTGTGCCCTGGCTTTCCTGGGAGTGGCAGTGGCTGCGATGACCTCCCTTTCTCATGACCCCAGAGGCTCCAGTGCTGTTCAGAAAGAAGCTGGAGCCACAGACGGTGGAGGAGCAGAGCTCAGTGGCCATGGAGGTAGAGCTGACACGGCCATGGCCCGAGGTCAAGTGGACACGGAACGCAGTGGCCCTGGCGCCAGGCAAGAACGTGGAGATTCACGCCGAGAGCACCAGGCACCGCTTGGTTCTTCACTGCGTGGGTTTTGCCGACCGCGGCTTTTATGGCTGTGAGACTCCAGACGACAAGACGCAGGCCAAGCTCACCGTGGAAAGTGAGTGGCAACAGCAGGCTGAGCGTGGGGGTCGGGCGTCAAGGAAGGAGGACGGAAGGGGGTGTCCCCCTGGAGGGACAGGCCCTGGGGGGTGGCGGGAGGCAGGGAGGATGGGAGAGAAGGAAGGGAAGGGCTGGGCCTTTCCCTCCAGGATGCCTGGCTGGCTCTGAGGCTCCTGGGGAGGTGAGTGGGGGCTGGCTGAAGGGCCTGGGTCTCACGGCAGTGCCTCATGCACCCCCATGTTTGTCCCGCAGTGCGCCAGGTCCGGCTTGTGCGGGGCCTGCAGGCGGTGGAGGTGTGGGAGCAGGGCACAGCCACCATGGATGTGGAGCTGTCACACGACAACGTGGAGGGCAGCTGGACGCGAGACAGCGTGCGGCTGCAGCCAGGGTCCACGTGCCAGCTGGCCGTGCAAGGCCCCATCCACACCCTCATCCTGTCGGGGCTGCGGCCGCAGGATAGTGGCCTCATCGCCTTCAAAGCTGAGGGGGTGCACACGTCTGCACGGCTCACGGTCACTGGTGCGTGGGCACGGGGGGGGGGCACTCCTGAGTGCACCTGCCTCTGTCCCCAATGAGGCCCGGGGAGCCAGGCAAGGGCAGGGTGGGGGGTGTCATTCCCAGAACTGGCTGTGTGAGACCACACATCTCAGGCCCCGCTTCTCACCTCCCCCTTCCTGCCAACCCAGAGCTGCCTGTGAGGTTCAGCCGCCCTCTGCAGGATGTGGTGGCCACAGAGAAGGACAGGGTGACCTTGGAGTGTGAGCTGTCTCGCCCCAACGTGGACGTGCGCTGGCTGAAGGTGGCTTGGGCTGCTCCCGCCTGACACTGGGCTGGCAGGGGTGGGACTGCTCTGTTGGCCACCTCCAGTGCCTGACCCAACCTCGTTCCTCCTCAGGACGGCGTGGAGCTTAGGGTGGGCAAGACAGTGGGCATGGTGGCCCAGGGCACCTGTCGGAGTCTCATCATTTTCCGCTGTGAGCTTGGTGACCAGGGCGTGTACGTGTGCGACGCTCGTGATGCTCAGAGCTCAGCCTCCCTGAAGGTGCAAGGTAGGCAGATTAAGGGTCAGGGTCTGCTGGGCCAGAGCCTCCTGGCCACCCTGCATCCCCCCAGCAAAGTGCTTAGCCCTCTGGCTCTGCCCCGCCCTGCACCCCTCAGCAATCTGGGTGGGAGGGGTAAGGGGGAGCTCTGGGCATCCACAAATGGCACTGCCTTCTTGCCACCCCAGGTCGTAACATCCAGATCGTGAGGCCCCTGGAGGATGTGGAGGTGATGGAAAAGGAGGGCGCCACCTTCTCTTGCAAGATCTCTCACGATGAGGTGCCAGCCCAGTGGTTCTGGGAGGGCAGTAAGCTTCGGCCCAGTGACAATGTGCGCATCCGCCAGGAAGGTGAGCTGTTGGGCAGGTGTCAGGAGGACTCGTTCTCCATCCTGCCCCCAGGGCCTGTTCCCAGTACTGACTGGCCTGTGTTTCCAGGGAGGACATACACCCTCATCTACCGGAGGGTCCTGGCAGAAGATGCAGGAGAGATCAGATTTGTAGCCGAAAATGCAGAATCTCGAGCTGAGCTCCGAGTCAAAGGTGAGGGAGCCCAGGGGAGGGTTTTTGCTGGACAGTGTATGTGAATGCACAGTTTTGCAGCCTTACAGGGACTGACAGGGCAGCTGTCCCAGGACACCAATGACCCAGAAGGAGGAAAAGGAGGTATTGCCTCCTCACCAGGAAGACAGGGGTCTTGGAGAGGCAGCTCAGGAGGTCACAGTAAATCCTTCCTCCTGGGACTTAGCAATGGAGAGAAAGCACTGTGGGGTCCCGGCATGTGGTGAGCATGAGGCCTTAACAGGTGGCCCTAGCCACAGTCAGGGCATAGAGGAGGGAGGGTCTGCCACAAGTTGGGGGGAAGGTATATGAGATTCGGAATTGCTTGATGCAGGATTGTGCAGGGCGAGGGGTGTGGATGTGAAGAGGCAGGGCAGGGGTGAGGCCAGGGTGCTCTGGATGAGCTTGTCAAGGGCGCACGGTGCAGTGGTGTGTGTAGGGGGGGGAGTGGTGCGCCCACCCTTCACCTGGTCAGCTCTATGCAGTGGGTCCCAGAGAAGCCGAGGGTGACACCTGGCCTCGCCACCTGCTGGCCCTGGCAGAGAGGCTCCAGCCCTCTGGAGGCTGCAGAGGCAGAGCACCCAGACCCGGGTGGGTGGATGGGTGGGGGTTCAGATGGGGTTTTTGGGGCACTGAGCATCCCTTATCCTGTCCCCTCACCCCTGGTCACACCTCAGAGCTGCCGGTGACCATCCTGCGCCCACTTCGGGACAAGATAGCCATGGAGAGGCACCGTGGTGTGCTGGAGTGCCAGATGTCCAGGGCCAGCGCCCAGGTGCAGTGGTTCAAGGGCAGCATGGAGCTGCAGTCAGGACCCAAGTACGAGATGGTCAGCGACGGCCTCTACCGCAAGCTGATCATCAACGATGTGCAGCCGGAGGATGAGGACACCTACACGTGTGATGCTGGCAACGTGAAGACCAGTGCCCAGTTCTTTGTGGAAGGTGCGGGCGGGGCCACCCTGGCACCTCCCCACTGTGCCTGTGGCTGCTGGTGGTCCTCCCTGTGGGACTGCCCCAGTGACCAGCCCCTCACCCACAGAGCAATCCATCACCATCGTGCGGGGCCTGCAGGACGTGACTGTGATGGAGCCCGCACCTGCCTGGTTCGAATGCGAGACCTCCATCCCCTCGGTGCGGCCGCCCAAGTGGCTCCTGGGAAAGACAGTGCTCCAGGCCGGGCCCACCGTGGGCATGGAGCAGGAGGGCACGGTGCACCGGCTGACGCTGCGACGAACCTGCTCCACCATGACTGGGCCGGTGCACTTCACCATCGGCAAGTCGCGCTCCACCGCACGCCTGGTGGTCTCTGGTGAGCGCGCCGCTGGGGCGAAGGGGCGCAGACCTGGCAGGTCTGGTGGCAGACCTGGCACAGGGTGGGTTCTGGGACCCCGCGGTCCCTCCGCTGACGCAGCGCTGCCCTCTCCCCTCCCGCGGCAGACATCCCCATGGTGCTCACACGGCCCCTGGAGCCCAAGGCGGGGCGCGAGCTGCAGTCGGTGGTCCTGTCCTGCGACTTCAAGCCGGCCCCCAAGGCCGTGCAGTGGTACAAGGAGGACACGCCCCTGGCGCCCTCCGACAAGTTCAAGATGAGGCTGGAGGGCCACATGGCAGAGCTGCGCGTCCTCCGGCTCACGCCCGCGGACGCCGGCGTCTACCGGTGCCAAGCCGGCAGTGCTCAGAGCAGCGCTGAGGTCACGGTGGAAGGTAGCCAGGGCACACGGGGTCGCCCCGGGCCAGGGCGAGGGTCTCCGCCTGGGGGATGTGTTCCCGGGGTAGAGGGGGGAGGGGCGGGGAGAGGGTCCCCGGGGGGGAGAGTTTGGGGGGGAGGGCCCCCAAGGAGGAGGGTCGGGGATGTGGGGAGGGTCTTTGCCGTGGGGCGGGGGCTCCGGAGGGGGAGGGTGGGGGGGAGCATCCTCAGGGGGTAGGGTTTGGGGGGGAGGGTCCTCTCCGGGGAAGGGGAGGAGCGTCCCTAGGGGGGAGGGTCTGGGAGAGGAGGCGAGGAACCCCCTCTCCCCCCGGGGAAGGGTCTCCTGCGGCGGTGCTGAGTGGCTCTGCTCTGGCAGCGCGCGAGGTTACAGTGATGCAGCCGATGCAGGACGCAGAAGCCACGGAGGAGGGCCGCGCCTGCTTCTCGTGTGAGCTGTCCCACGAGGACGAGGAGATCGAGTGGTCGCTCAACGGCACACCTCTGTACAACGACAGCTTCCACGAGATCTCCCACGAAGGCCGTCGCCACACGCTGGTGCTGAAGCGGGTTCGGCGGGCCGACGCCGGCCTTGTGCGCGCCTGCTCCCCCAAGGTGTCGGTCACTGCCCGCCTGGAGGTCAAAGGTGAGGCGTCGCTGTGGGTCCTTGGGGTCCTCCCAGCGCGGGGCGCCGGGGTCCTAGCAGGCCGAAGGTGGAGCTCGCTCACCTGCCCACGACCTCCCCGCAGCAAAGCCGGTGGTGTTCCTGAAAGCGCTGGACGATGTGTCCGCGGAGGAGCGGGGCACGCTGGCCCTGCAGTGCGAGATCTCAGACCCCCAGGCCCGCGTGGTGTGGCGCAAGGACGGGGTGGAGCTGGTCCCTAGTGACAAGTACGACTTCCTGCACACGGCGGGCACGCGCGGGCTCGTGGTGCACGACCTGAGCTGGGAAGACACCGGCCTCTACACTTGCAGTGTGGGCTCCGAGGAGACCAGCTCCAGAGTCAGCGTGCACGGTGCGTGGCTATGCGGACTGGGTCCAAGGGGAGGGTCCCGGTCCTGGAGGCGGGGGCGGATGCAGGGGCGGGTCCGAGTCCAAGGGGCGGGTCCGGGTCCATGGGGCGGTCCGGGTCCAGGAGGCAGGGCCGGGTCATGGGGCGGGGCGGGTGCAGGGGTGGGGCTGGGTCCAGGGGGCGGGTCCGGGTCCAGGGGGCGGGTCCGGGTCCTTGGTGGGGAGGCGGTCCAAGGGATGGAGCGGGCACCAGGAGGCAGGGCGGGGTCCACGGGGCGGGTGCGGGTTCAGGGGCTGGTCTGGGTCTATGGGGCGGGTCCGGGTCCAGGAGACAGGTCCGGGCCATGGGGCGGGGGCGGGTGCAGGGGCGGGGCTGGGTCTAAGGGGCGGGGCCAGGTCCTTGGGGCGGAGCCAGGTCCAAGGTGTGGAGCGGGCTCCAGGAGGCAGGGCCGGTCCATGGGGTGAGAGTGCGTGCAGGGCGAGTCCGGGTCCATGGGGCGGAGGCGGGTCCAAGGGATGGAGTAGGCACCAGGAGGCAGGGCCGGGTCCATGGGGCGGGGCCGGGTCCAGGGGAGAGTCTGGGTTCAAGGAATGGAGCCGGGTCCAGGGACGCGTACGGGTTCATGGGGCGGAGTTGTCGCCAGGGGCGAGGCCGTCTCTAGGGGCGGGTCCGGGTCCAAGGTAGGGCCAGAGTCCATGGGGTGGGGCCGGGTCCAAGGCATGGAGTAGGCTCCAGGAAAGCTGGGTCCATGGGCGAGGCCATCTCTAGGGGTGGCGCCATCTCAGGTGCAGGCTGGTTGCAGGAACAGGGCCGGGTCCAGGGGCGGAGCCGGGTCCAGGGGGCGGGTCTGTGTCCAGGGGCGTGTCTGGGTCCAGGGGGCAGACAGGGCTAGGTCTAGGGATGTATCTGAGTCCAGGGGCGGAACTGTTTCTAGGGGCGGGTCCAGGTCTAGGAGCGGGTCTGGGTCCAGGGGCAGAGCCCTGTCCACTGGTGGGTCTGGGTCCAGGGGGCAGGCGGGGTCGCGGCCAGGGGCGGGGCCGGGCCCAGGGGTGGGTCTGGGTCCAGGAGGCGGGTCCGGGTCCAGGGGGCAAGCGGGGCCTGCCACTGTGGTGCCCACCCGCTCAACCGTGCCAGGAGCTGCTTTGTAGAAACCAGGAGGTCAGGGGCAGGCTCCTGGAAGACCAGGCTTGATAGTCCCTAAGAGGCCTAGGTTGCAGACAGTGCGGCGGGGATGTTGAAAAGAAGAGCTCTCAGGGACACTGGGCTGGCCATGAGTGATAGAGTCCCAAGATGCCAGGGATTCAGTGCAGGCTAGTGACATTCAATCTGCATCAGGGGATGTGTGTGGGCAGGTGTGGGAACCACAGAGGGAGCACAGTCAAGGTCGCCTTTTGGGGGTGGCTAATGACAGAGGCCCAGATGTCAGGCATAGGATGCTCTGGAAGGACTTCCAGGTCACAGGAATAGCCTGGTGAAGGTGGTTGTTGGCAGGCCACGTTTCAGGTTTATCAAGTTGCCTCAGAAAGGTTGAGCTGCACCATGGGTTACACAGCCAGCAGGGCAGCATTGCCCCCCCTTCCCCCTGGCTTGGAACGCACGGTCCCTTCAGAAGTCACTGTCAGCCTAGGCCTGGCCTCCTGTGTGCACTGCTGTCCTGGCCCACTCCTCTGGTCCGATTCTCTCTCCTGCATGTGCATGGCAGGCTCGCTCCTCAGTCACCCTGGGACGTGTCCCTGGTGGGCTGGCCAGGGTTTGAGGTGAGACAGGGAATGGGGCAGGGCAGCATGGTGAGTTTGTTCTGGAGCTGGATGGCTCCTTCATTCGGGCCTGTCCTTCACCTCCTGAAGCTTTGAGCTGGCCACCACCATGGACAGTGAATGTTCTCTGCACAGTGAGTGTTCTGTAGCAGATAGGAGGGTGGTCACGCTGGTTTACACTCACAGCTCTCTGTGATCCATACAACAGGGTTCGGCCAGCTGGAGACATTTGCTTAGCGGGGAGTGGGACTGGGGAGGGAGGGAGTGAGGTCTTGCCCCTTGTGGGGTCTGACCTGGGGCAGCAATGGGCTTGACAGTGCCAGTGTTAAGAGGCTGGTGTCCGAGGGCCTGGCCGGCATGACCACCATCTTCCGTGGCCCACAGACCTGCACGTGGGCATCACCAAGAGGCTGAAGTCGGTGGAGGTGCTGGAGGGCCAGAGCTGCACCTTTGAGTGTGTCCTGTCCCATGAGAACCCCAGCGATGTGGCCATATGGACAGTTGGCGGGAAGACAGTGGGTGGCTCTGGCCGCTTCCGGGCCACACGCCAGGGCCGCAAATACACCCTGGTTGTTCAAGATGTGGCTCCTGGAGATGCTGGGGAGGTGGTGTTCTCCGTGCGGGACCTCACCTCCAAGGCCTCCCTCATCATCAGAGGTGGGCACCGTGTGCAGGGATGGGGGCCTGTCTCCACTGGGGTGAGGGTGGAGTGGGGTCTCGGGCCAGAAATGGTGCTTCTGGGGACAGTCCCCCAGTCCCTGGGGAGCTCCCCTGTTGGAGGCCCAGAAGCACCTGCTGGGGTGCAAGGGGTGTCTGGTCATCTCAGAGAGCTCACTCTGTGGGGCGAGAGCCTCCAGTCTGTGGGCAGGAGCAGGGTTGGGGGTCTGACAGCATGGTGGCCCCTAGGGCTCACTGCTCACTGAGCTAGTGAAATCGCCATTGGCATTCCTAAGCTTGTGTACCTGGTATAAATACTGGTGCAGGTGGGTGATATTCAATTCACAGCTGGCAATGGCGGTGGCCACACTTTGAGTCTTGGGGCTCTGAGTGATACCAAGGTGTGAGGGTCTGTGGTCTCATATCTCCCCTCCCAGGCCCCTGCCTTGTGACTGTGGGGCCTCTTGCACTCCAGACCCTGAGGCCCCAGAAGGTCCTGTGGTCTCCACCTCTGTAGTGCTTGCCCTGCCCTCACCCTAAGCACGGCTGGGGTGTGGCCATGCCTCACGGGGGCTGTTCTGCTCTCTGCTCTCTTCAGAGAGGCCGGCAGGTATCACGAAGCCTCTAGAAGACCAGCAGGCTGCTCCAGGTGAGGATGTGGTGATGAGCTGTGAGCTGTCTCGGGCCGGGACCCCCGTGCGCTGGCTAAAGGACGGGAAGGCCATTCGCAAGAGTCAGAAGTATGACCTGGTCACGGAAGGCACTTGGGCCACTCTGGTGGTCCGTGCGGTGTCGCTCAAGGATTCAGGAGAATACACGTGTGAGACAGAAGCTTCCAAGAGCACAGCGAGTCTCCGTGTGGAAGGTGACCCCACAGGAGACCCTGGGATGGGTCCCCTGGCCTCTGTCCCTCCCTCCCTGCCCATGGTGGGGGCTGTTCCCTGTCCGGAGGGGCTGGCATGGGGTCTGCACAGCCCTCAACCCCCACTTCTTCCCACTGCCTCCCAGAAAAGGCCAACTGGTTCACAGACGAGCTGTCCGACCTGCATGTGGAAGAGAAGGGCACAGCCGTGTTCACGTGCAAGACAGAGCGTCCCGCAGCTGTGGTGATCTGGCGCAAGGGCCTCTCGGAGCTGCATGCCTCTGGGAAGCACGCACCCAGCCAGGAGGGCCTGACCCTGAGGCTCACCATCAGCGCCTTGGAGAAGGCGGACAGCGACACCTACACCTGTGACATCGGCCAGGCCTGTTCCCAGGCCCGGCTCCTGGTGCAAGGTGGGGGCCTGGTGCCATGCTGGCCGGGGGTGTGGTTGGGAGTAAGCTTTGTTCAAAGTGGACTTGGAGGCTGTCAGGGACAAGCCTCAGTTTCCCCATCCCTGGGAGCTTGGCCCTGGGTGGTCTCGTCTCTAAGGTCCTGCTAAAGGGACACAGTGTGAATGAGCACGTGTCCTCATGAGTTCACGCAGTTGTTTGCTTGGAGCCTGTGTGCTGGAATGTGCCTGGCCCCCACACCGGGGCTCTGCAGGGAGTGTGGCCTGGGGATGCCTCCAGGTGTGAGGGGTAACAGTTGCACCTGCCAGGCGGCATGAATGCTATTCTCCCACCTCCCAGATGGGGAAGTGGGGGCCCGATGCAGTCTGTGGTTGGCCCAGAATCATAGGGCATATTGATGTCCAGGCAGGATGGTGCACTCCCCTCCCAACGCCAGGGTCCAGCATTCAGGGAGGTCAGGAGGAGGGCCCACCCGGGGGCGGGGGGCTCTGTCCGTGGGAAATAACAAAAGAACAACAAAGAAGCCTTGCTGTGGTTTTTTTCCTGTCCTCTTCTGTGAAATCCAGCAAGCCCAGTGAGCTCACACCACATCCACTCTGTAAGCACAGTAGAATCCCTGGTTGGTCACAAAGCTTGTACTCATGCTGAATCCAGGAAACATCAGCTAAAGTGAGAAACACGCTGTCACACAGCATCCTCTTCAGAGACAATACACACTTGCCCATCTGGCTGTGCAGCCAGAGCCTTTTCTTTGCGCACCAGTCTGTGACTCAGTTTCCTTGTCTGCCCTGCACAAGCCACCCACCAATGGGCCATCCACGAGTTCCTTTTGTGGTCCCATAGATGTAAGACACCTGCAGGTGCAGAAGAAGGCTGGAGACAGTCCCTCTCCATCATTAGGACTTCTCTCTGAGCCTTCCCCACACCTAGGTCAGCTGCAGAAGTGGGTTTTTTCACGTCGCCAATCTTCCAAAGCATTTAAGTTTTCACATGGCCACAACTGTTTTCACACTCCTACTTCTTCTTTTAAAAAATTTTTTTAATGTTTATTCATTTTTGAGAGAGAGCGAGCGAGCATGAATGGGGTAGGGGCAGAGAGAGAGGGAGACACAGAATCCGAAACAGGCTACAGGCTCTGAGCTGTCAGCACAGACATGGGGTTTGAACCCAGGAGCTGTGAGATCATGTCCTGAGTCAAGGTTGGATGCTTAACTGACTGAGTCACCCAGGGCCCTCCTATTTCTTCTTTTAATCCATGATTTAATTGCATTCTGTGACCTTAGGGATGGACGTAGGCAGGTGTGGAGAAGAGTTTGGGGAGAGGAGGGCTCGCTCTGATCCACCCCATGTGCTCTGAGAAGGACCCCAGAAGTGGGCTTGGGGTTCATCAGTGGAGCCAAAACTCGCATGTGTGGACAGTTGAGCTCTGATACATTTGCTGTGCTCTGGGTTTCATCATTCTGAGCCTTACTCAGTCCAGCTGTGAGCCCACCCCCAGTCTTGGGGAGTGCCCCTTTCCCTTGGCAGCTGGCTGCAAGGGACCGTGACTTGCCGGTCTGTGCCTTGCAGGCCGGAAAGTGCTCATCACAGAGGATCTGGAGGACATGGAGGTGCGTGAGGGCTCTTCGGCCACCTTCTCTTGTCGCATCTCCCCTGCCGACTATGAGCCTGTCCACTGGTTCCTGGACAAGACGCCCCTGCACCCGAATGAGCTCAATGAGATTGAGGTTCAGCCAGGTGGCTACCATGTGCTCACCCTGCGGCAGCTGGCGCTCAAGGACTCAGGCACCATCCACTTTGAGGCAGGGGACCAGCGGACCTCAGCTGCCCTTCGGGTCACAGGTGGGCTGTGTGCCCAGTGCCGGCATGGGGCCTGGTCCATAAGGCTGAGGGTGCAGCCTTGTAGAAGGCAGATCTTGGCCATGTGCAGAGCATGGTCCTGGGGCTCACAGACAAGGTGCCCGGCCCACAGATCTCGGGGAGGTGGGGCTCTTTGAAGGTGATTGCGGCATGTGGTATGCAGAACTGATCCCTCAGTCTCCAAAGTGTGGGCTGGGCCATGCCAGGCCTGCTCTGTATCCCCGGCAGCCCGTTTGTGACCCCAGCCTCATGGGGCAGGGGCCCACACCTCCTGAGCTTTCCTCTGCACCTCCAGAAAAGCCAAGTGTCTTCTCCCGGGAGCTCACGGATGCCACGGTCACAGAGGGGGAGGATCTGACCTTGGTCTGTGAGACTACTGCCCCGGACAGCCCCGTGTGCTGGACCAAGGATGGAAAGACCCTGCGGCCATCAGCCCGGTGCCAGCTGAGCCAGGAGGGCCACCGGGCCCAGCTGGTCATCAAGGGTACCACTGTGCAGGACGGTGGGCGCTACAAGTGTGAGGCCGGGGGCTCCTGGAGCAGCTCCATTGTCAGGGTCCACGGTGAGTTCCTGGGCTCATGTCCTACTCTCTGTGTGGGGGAGCCTGTGGCCCCCCCTGTGCATGTCCAGGTGTCTGCTGCTTTGGTAGAGTTGACCATCTTCCACCTGTGTCTCCTGACCAGCAGCGTCTGACTTGCTTCATTCCTATGTCTTGTTTTCTGACATCTCTGTGTCCCCTCCTCCTGGCTTGGTTCATCTCCAAGTGTCTCAGCATAGACCACATGACAAATACCATGGATCCACAGACCAGTTAAACCATGGACATTTACTGTGTCCCAGTCCTGGAGGCGGAAGTCTGAGATCCAGGTGTGGGTGGGGCTGTTTCCCCACTGAGGCCTCTCTCCTTGGTTTGCACACACCGCCCCCTGCCTATGTTCTGGCTTTGTTCTCCGTCTATGTCCTCAGCTCCTATGTGATCGCTCAGATACGTGGGATTCGGCCCATCCCAATGACCTCAGGTTACCAAAATCACCTCTGTAAAGACTCCATCTCCAAACACAGTCACATCCTGAGGTTCTGGGGGTTGGGGCTCCAGCATATGAATTAGGGTGGGGGACACAGTTCTCTTCCCAACCGTTTGCCCCCCCACCCCAGAGGACAGAGTTTTGGAGTTCGCTGCCCATAACCCCCAGTGTAGAAAGGGTGAGGTGGGCCTGCCTGAGCCCTCTGGCTGCTGTGTCCTCAGCTGTCCCCAACCCCAGCAGCCCTCAGCTGGGGTGCAGGATGGAGGGGTCAAGCCAAGCCCGTGCCTGCTTGCAGCACGGCCGGTGCGGTTCCGTGAGGGGCTGAAGGACCTGGAGGTGCCGGAGGGTGGAGCTGCCACACTGCGCTGTGTGCTGTCATCCATGGCCGCGCCTGTGGAGTGGCGCTGTGGAGATGAGGTTCTGCGGCCCGGAGGCAAGTACAGCCTGCGTCAGGAGGGCGCAGTGCTGGAGCTGGTGGTCCGGGACCTGCGGCCCCAGGACACCGGGCAGTACTCCTGCCACTTCGGGGACCAGATGACCTTGGCCATGCTCACAGTGAAGGGTAAGCATGCGTGCCTGCCTTGCCCACATGCTCCTTTCATTCCTGTGGGAGGTCAAAGGTGACATTCCCTGTTGGGCCCTGTTGTAGCCCTGCCTGCTGAGTTCATAGGGAGACTGAGAAGCAAGGAGGCCTCAGAAGGGGCCACAGCCACGCTGCGCTGTGAGCTGAGCAAGGAGGCTCCCGTGGAGTGGAGGAAGGGGTCTGAGACCCTCAGAGCCGGGGACAGAGTCAGCCTGAGGCAGGACGGGACCATGTGTGAGCTGGAGATTCGTGGCCTGGCCATGGCAGATGCTGGGGAGTACTCGTGTGTGTGTGGGCAGGAGAGGACTTCAGCCATGATGACCGTCAGGGGTAAAGACCACGTGTGGCCAAGCAGTCGTGATTTGGTGTCCAGTTGACTTTGTGATGTCCATCTGCTCTCATTCCATGTTCATGTTCTTTCTCTCCCACATTCTCTGGTGTCACCCTCCACCCGTTACTCTGTGGAATCTCTCCCCTTCCTGGGCTGTTGTGTGAACTGTGAAGCCAGTATCCCAGCCACTTACCACTCCTTGGTCACTGCTGGTCCTGTTGTTCAGTAGAAGTCTGTCTTGTCATCTGTCCCGTCATGTACCACCACCCCCCAAAATCTCCAGAGAATCTGATCTTCTATGTCTGACTTCCCAGCCCTGCCTGCTGAGTTCATAGGGAGACTGAGAAGCAAGGATGCCATGGAAGGGGCCACAGCCACTCTGCACTGTGAGCTGAGCAAGGAGGCCCCTGTGGAGTGGAGGAAAGGGTCTGAGACCCTCAGAGCTGGGGGCAGAGTCAGCCTGAGACAGGATGGGACCATGTGTGAGCTGGAGATCTGTGACCTGGCTGTGGTGGACGCTGGGGAATACTCATGTGTGTGCGGGCAGGAGAGGACGTCGGCCACACTGACTGTCAGGGGTAAGGATTTTGTGTGGTAATGTGGAGCAGTGTCTCCATGTCTCAAAAAGCTGTGTCATGTCCTGTTGTTCTGCCCTGGTCACCATAGGGTCCTTCTGCCTCTCTGCCTCTGTCTCCTGCATCCTGCAGCATGAGTCTCTAGCATCTGCTTGTGTGAGGCTCATCCCAAATAAACTGCAGAGAATAAGGTTCTTTCTGCCCTCAGGGGGTTACATCTCAGGGAGAAATGGGGGCATCCTACACTACAACTGAGGATTACAGACTTCATGAGTTCTCTGGAGGGAACGTGCCACGGAGGAGCTAGGAACTAGATCGAAGCTTGGCCCTCAACGCAGCAATACTGAGAGGCTGACTGAGGAGGGGAGCCAGGAAACACATGCAGGGACATGGAAGAGATGTGGGGGTGAAGTGTGGATGTGGAGGGTGGATGGAGGCAAGGTCAAGGTGTGCAGAGTGAGGTGGGGTGAGGTGAGGTGAGTTGGGTTTGGAGGTAAGATGTGGTGAGGTAGATGTAGACTATGAGGTGAATCATGTGAGGTGGGTGTGGAAGGTGAATGAGGTGAGTTTACGTAGAAAGTGTGTGAGGTGAAGTGAGGTTAGATTGGGTGTGTAGCGTGAGTTGAGGGGAGGTCTGTGTGTGTGGGGGTGAGTTGAGTTGAGGTGACATGAAGTCTGGGTATAGATGCAGAGATAAAGTGAAGTGAGGTGATAGGTGTGGAAGTGAGATTAGATGGGTGTTGAGGTAAGATGGATGGATGGGTGTGAAGGTGAAGGGTGTTGAGGTGAGGTGAATGAGAAAAATGAGGTGAGGTGAAGTGATTGTGGAGGTGAGGCAGGTGTGGAGGTGAGGCGAGGTGGGTGTGGAGGTGAGGCGAGGTGGGTGTGCAGGTGAGGTGAGATGGGTGTGGAGAGAAGTGAGGTGGGTGTGGAGGGGAGAGGAGGTGATTGTGGAGGTGGGGGGTGTGGAGGTGAATTGAGGCAGGTCTGGAGATGAGGCAAGGTAGATGAGGTGAAGTGGGTGTAGTGGTGAGATGAGGAAGGTGAGGTGAAGTGGGTGTGGAGGTGAGATGAGGTGATTGTGGAGATGAGGCAGTTGTGGAGGTGTGGCAAGGCAGGTGTGGAGGTGTGGCAAGGCAGGTGTGGAGGTTATGTGGGTGTCGAAGTAAGGTGGGTGTGAAGGTGAGGTGAGGTGATTGTAGAAGTGAAGTGGTGTGGAGGTGAGGTGAGATGGATGAGGTGAGGTGATGTGAGGTAAGGTAGATCAAGAAGGTGAGGTAGGTGTGGACATGAGGTGAGGCAGGTATGGGGGTGAGGTGGGTGAGGAAGGTGAATTGAGGTGGATGAGGTCAGGTGAGGTGGATATGGAGGTGAGGTGGGTGAGTGTGGAAAGTGAGATGAGGTGGGTGAGGAAGGTGAGGTGGGTGTGGAGAGGTGAAGTGGATATGGAGGTGAGGTAAGGTGGGTGTGGAGATGAGGTGAGGTGGATGAAGTAAGGTGATGTGAGGTAAGGTGGTCAGGAAGGTGAGGTGGGTGTGGACATGAGGTGAGGCAGGTATGGAGGTGAGGTGAAGCAGGTGTGGAGGTGACAGTGGGTATGGATGGAATGTGGCGGGTGACGGAGGGGAAGGTCATGTGTGCCATGCCCAGGAAGGCAGGGGGACATCCATGTGGAGGTGGGGTCCAGGTCTGATGCTGACAGGTGGGTAGGTCTGCTCACAGCATTGGCAGGAAGTCTTTTGGGAGTGGGGCATCTCAGACATGGTGGGATTCAGGATGCAGGGCAGGACAGGAGGGCTGGTCCAGGGGTTAGGGATGACAGGCCCTGTGAGGGGCAGGTGGGAGTCCCTATGCAGTGGAGCTGCCTGCCATGGGTCATCCTGCCTGCTGTCCCCGAGGCCCTGCCTCCAAAAGGCAGCTGTGTTGCCAGGTTGATATCTGTGGCCATTTCTCATTTGCTCTCTGTGTGTGTGTCTGCTCCTCTCAGGCCTGACAACCCCTACACCAAGGTCCTGGGGCCTGAGCAGGCTCTGGGAGGAACTTGTGCAGTGGTGCGAGGGGCCCGAGACCCTTGGGAATGGGGGCTCGGAACAGGCCCTGCCATGGTGTGGCTGGTGGCTCCCTGATGGGGCCCGGGTCCTCAGGGGCCCTTATGGGGGCCTGGTCACTTCCTGCAGGGAAGCAGATGAGACAAGGTAGGATGAGGCCACCCCCCACATCCCGAGGGTATCCTAGGAGCACCCGGGCCCCTATGGTGCTTGAACTTTGTGGACGAACATAGCATCTTTGCCATAGGAGCACCGGGTGACCTCATGGAGCATGGGTGCCCTCTAGTCTGGGAGCAGCTGTCAGAGGCTGCGGCCATGATGTGTTCCAAGCAGGGCAGCCTGGGGTATGCGAGGTGGATGAGGGACCTGGGACCTTGAATCTAGCATAAGGTACAGTCTAAGACAGGATTGACCATGGAAGATGCTGGCAGATGTCCCCGTTGGCCACTATGTCTATCTGTTCTGTGGGCACTATGACCATTCCCATGCATGTGTCCATGTCCTGAGGTCCACTGTGGATGCCAGCTCCTCTGTCTCCCTGCTGCCCAGCCCCCACACACTGTGATCCACCCATGTGTCCATGTGTCCATTCTTTGATTTCCTATTTGCTCCAGGGTTCATTTCATTGTTGAGTGTCCACATCCTGACTTCTTAAGTTACTTGGTCTGATGCTCTCTGTGTCACCTTGTTCCTCCCCAGCCCTGCCCGCCAAGTTCACAAAGAGCCTGAGGAAGGAAGAGGCCACAGAAGGGGCCACAGCAAAGCTGCACTGTGAGTTAAGCAAGGTGGCCCCCGTGGAGTGGAAGAAGGGGTCTGAGACCCTCAGAGCTGGGGACAGAGTCAGCCTGAGGCAGGACAGGACTGTGTGTGAGCTGGAGATCCATGGCCTGGCTGTGGCAGATGCCGGGGAGTACTCGTGTGTGTGCGGGCAGGAGAAGACTTCGACCACGCTGACTGTCAGAGGTAAAGATTGAGTGTAGTCATGTGGCCCTGTGGCTTGGTGTCTGCACACTGTGACTATGTCACCATCTTCTCCCTGTCAGACTCCGTGGGCATCTGTGCCTCTCCAGCTGTGTCCTCCTGGGGACTCTAGCCTTCATCTCCCCATCCAGTATTTGTCCTGATGTTTGTGTCTGGGCTTGTGTCTGTCTTTCCTGGGCCATTTGCCTCCTATCCACCCTGTGCTCCATTCACTCATTCATGCTGTGGCCCTGGGAAGTTTGTGTGGTGCTTGTGGGTGTCTTGTCCTGGACATAGAGTCCCCGAGACAGTCTGGAGTCCTCCTGATCCTTGGCTCTCTCCAGCCCTGCCCGCCAAGTTCACAAAGAGCCTGAGGAAGGAAGAGGCCACAGAAGGGGCCATGGCCACTCTGCACTGTGAGCTGAGCAAGGAGGCCCCTGTGGAATGGAGGAAGGGGTCTGACACTGTCAGAGCCGGGGACAGAGTCAACCTGAGGCAGGACAGGACCGTGTGTGAGCTGGAGATCTGTGGCCTGACCATGGAGGATGCTGGGGAGTACTCGTGTGTGTGTGGGCAGGAGAGGACATCAGCCACACTGACCGTCAGAGGTAAAGATTGTGTGTAGTCATGTGGCCCTGTGGCTTGGTGTCTGCACATTGTGACTATGTCACCATCTTCTCCCTGTCAGACTCCATGGGCATCTGTGTCTCTCCAGCTGTGTCCTCCTGGGGACTCTAGCCTTCATCTTCCCATCCAGTATTTGTCCTGATATATGTATCTGGGCTTGTGTCTGTCTCTCCTGGGCCATTTGCCTCCTATCCACCCTGTGCTCCGTTCACTCATTCATGCCGTGGCCCTAGGCACTTTGTGTTGTGCTTGTGGGTGTCTTGTCCTGGACATAGAGTCCCCGAGACAGTCTGGAGTATTCCTGATCCTTGGTTCTCCCCAGCCCTGCCTGCCAAGTTCACAAAGAGCCTGAGGAAGGAAGAGGCCACAGAAGGGGCCACGGCCACTCTGCACTGTGAGCTGAGCAAGGAGGCCCCTGTGGAGTGGAGGAAGGGGCCCAAGACCCTCAGAGCTGGGGACAGAGTCAGCTTGAGGCAGGACGGGACCATGTGTGAGCTGGAGATCCGTGGCCTGACCATGGAGGATGCTGGGGAGTACTCGTGTGTGTGTGAGCAGGAGAGGACATCGGCCACACTGACCGTCAGAGGTAAAGACTGTGTGTGGCCACCTGAGTGACTTCCCCCTGCCTCTTGGTCTTTGCTCCCCTATGTCTCTCAATGTTGCTGTCTCTCCAGGACCACACGATAGCCATGTGGAGCATCCCACAGTCTCACACTAAGAACACACTGGTCAGTCCTGTCCAGGCCCCGGGGTGGATGGTACGGGGACCCCCAGAAAAACATGTACAGATGGGCATCACAGTCCAGGAGAATGGCCCGGGGCTCCTGGCCTGTGATCGGGCTGCGGATGGGCACGCATCCTGGGCCCAGGTGTGGGGCTGGGAGCATGTCACACACATGACGAATGTGTGAAGGAGGACTGAGGGCAGCATTGGGGTGTTCAGGGATAAGGTGGCCAGACAGGCCAGGCCCTCCTTTGTCTGGTGACAGGGTTTGATTGCCCTCTGAAGGGCTCTGTCCCACTTGGCTTGGGCTGCAGGACAAACACTGTCACCCACACTCGTAGTGGCTGGAAGTCTGAATCCAGGTGTTGGGACCCAGGAGCATCCGTCCTTAGAGTGTACACATTGTCTCCTCCCATGTCCTCACGTGGCTGTCCCTTTATTTGTGTCCTGATCCCCTCTTGTTAGGATGCCAGCATGATTAATGACCTGCCCAGTGACCTTCTTTACCCTAATTACCCCTCTGAAGGGTAATCGTATTTCCATATGTGCTCATATTCTGAGGTCTCGGGGGCACAACTCCAGGATACAATTTGCTGGTGGGACAAGTTTGTGCGTGACACTCTGCCCTCTTACATCCCTGGAAATGCATGTCCTTCCCACATGCAGCGTATGCACACCTCGTCCCCAAGGCTCCAAAGCCTTACCTGAGTCCAGTGTCACCACAGAATCCAGAGTGTGATGGAAGCATGTGCACCAGGTTTGGGTGACACTCAAGGTGGCTTCCTCTCAGCCATGAACCTGTGAGGTCAGACTGCACACTTCCCAAACGCAGCCGCAGGACATGTACCAGATGCGCATTCCTGTTCCGAAGGGGAGAAACGGAAATGAGGGAAGAGGTCCCTGGTCCCTGGAGACACGACACTGGGCAGGAAAGACTCCTGGATTTTAAGGCTGGACAAGGAGCCTCTGGCTCAATGCTCTGTCCTCTGGGCCCACAAGTGGTGCCGTGGGCTGTGGGTAGACGTGGCCTGGCCTGTGGATCCCATGCCGTGGCAGCCCTGCAGCCTCTGAATTTCCCTTGCTTTCCTTCTTTGCCCTTCTTGACGAGTGATACGTGTCCACAGTTGGGCAGCTCCATGGGTGCATCCCGTAGGACCCCTGGAAGTCTGATGGTTTCCTCCATTTCAGCCTTCGCCTCTCTGATTCAGGCGTGGCTGTAGCATTTCTGCATGCTCTCCAAAACTTCGTTGGTCTCCCATGCAGCTCTCAGGAGTGTGGCTCATCAGACCAGCCTTCCGCACACCCTGCCTGGGCGACCCTACCTCTGTTCCCGCTTCTGCCCTGCTCTTACCTGTGTTTCACCACAAGGAGTGAGAAGAAATCAGGCTGCTCCCTCAACTCTCTTCTTGGAGATCTCTCAGCTAACCAGTGCAAGTTCACTTCTCACGAGGCCCACCTTCCACAGATTCTGGGCAGAATTCATCCACCCACAGACTGGGCAGAATTCATCCAGGTTCCTTGCTACTTCCTACAGATACTACTTTTCCTGAAAGTGTCCAGTCAGCTGTTTCTCATTGCCGATTTGGGCCTCACCAGAAGTGCTGTAATGCCTATACTGACCCCTGCTCCCATGATCTACTCTAGGCAATCTAGATCTATCCGGCTGTCTGTCAAAACCCAGCCTTCACTCAACATCAGTTCCAAAGCTGGTTCTAGAACTTGAGGTCTTTGTTATGGCAGGAACCGCTCCTGCTATCAAAACAGGCATGACTGAGATATAGAGAAGTGGCCTTGACATTGGAAACGTGTAGTCTCCCAGTCCTGGAGGCTGGAGTCTGGGATCCAGTCAGGACAGGGCTGGTTCCTCCAGAGTCCTCTCATTGGCTTGCAGATGACTGCCTTCTCATGTCCTGTGTCTTCATGTAGCTGTCCCTGTGTGTGTGTGTGTGTGTGTGTGTGTGTGTGTGTCCCGATGTCCTCTTCTGATAGGGATCCAGTCATATAAGATCAGGGCCCACCCTAGTGACCCCCTTTTACCTTAACCACCTCTTTAAAGACTCCATCTCCAGCCCTGTTCTGAGGCCCCCTGGGGCCTTGACATGAATTTGGGGTATGGGAGTCACCCCACAACATGGTGTGACTAGGGTGGACACTGGTCACCTGTAACTTTAGGACCTCATTGTGCCTACAGTTGGAATTCAGGTGACAAGGGCCCAGGGGTGTGGTTAAAAGGCCATGGCTGCATCCATCATAGTCTTGGAAATCTGAGCAGGAGCGTGAGTGTCTGGTGGAGTCTGGACAAGAACATGTGAGGTGGAGCAGAGAGGGCCAAGTGTGGGTGGGGATAGTGTGCAATGAGCCCAGGTGTGGGCAGCAAGAGATGGATGCCCTGCTTTGGCTGGGAAACATGGGGTGAGAAGCAGCAGTGGAGCAGTGAATGTCATGACCACGAGGTGCCTCATGGGCATTCTTCCATGAAAGAGCCATAACGTCATGTGTGAGTGGGAGGAGCCTGGCTTCAAGCTCAGTGCAGGTGAGGCCAGAGCTGGGCTAGTACGAAAGGTCGGGGTATGAGGATATTGAGAAGACATGACACCTGGAAGGAGGCAGTCCCTGGGTAAAATGCCCCTCAGGGCAAGATGTCAGAGGCCATTGCAGTCGAACATGAGCTGATCTGCCTGTCCTCCTCCATACTTCTGCTTTGTTGATCCTGAGTGTTCACGTCATGCCCCAAATCCTCCAGAGGGATTGATGACTTCTATCCATCTGACCCTCCACAGCACTGCCTGCTCAGTTCATCCAAAATCTGAAGACCCAGGAAGCCATGGAAGGGGACACAGCCACACTGAACTGTGAGCTGAGCAAGGCAGCCCCTGTGCAGTGGAGGAAGGGGTCCAAGACCCTCAGAGCTGGAGACAGAGTGAGCCTGAGGCAGGATGGGACCATGTGTGAGCTGAAGATCTGTGGCCTGGCCGTGGCAGATGCTGGAGAGTACTCATGCATGTGTGGGCAGGAGAGGACGTCGGCCATGCTGACCATCAGGGGTAAAGACCACGTGCGGCCAAACAGAGCTGTGATCTGGTGTCCAGTTGACTTCATGACATCCATCTGCACTCATTCTGTTTTCACGTTCTTTCTCTCTCACATTCTCTGGTGTCACCTGCCCTGTTACTCCATCGAATCTCTCCCCTTCTGGGCTGTTGTGTGAACCACCGGAAGACAGCATCCCAGCCACTTACCCACTCCTTGGTCATTGCTGGTCCTGTTGTCCCATGGGACTCTGTCTTGTCTTCTGTGCTATTGTGTCCTGCCCTCACCAATCCTCTGTCCTGTGTCTGACTCGCCAGCTGTGCTAGCCAGAATCATACACATTATGAGGCTTGAGGAGCAACCAAAGAGGCCATGGCCATACTGTGCACAGGACAGCCTGAGGGAAACCACAACCCATAGTGTGTGCTCAACACACTTAGTACATGGCCCATGTCCATTTATTTGTCTTTTCTGTGTTGCTTGTGTCCTGTCTCATCCATGTGCTCAGAGACCGTGACTGTGTCTGTGTCTTTCTGACCATCCCCAGCCATGCCCGCCAAGTTCACAAAGAGCCTGAGAAAGGAAGAGGTCACGGAAGGGACCACAGCAAAGCTACACTGTGAGTTAAGCAAGGCATCCCCTGTGGAGTGGAGGAAGGGGTCCGTGACCCTCAGAGCTGGGGACAGAGTCAGCCTGAGGCAGGACGGAAACATGTGTGAGCTGGAGATTCGTGGTGTGGCCATGGAGGATGCTGGGGAGTACTCGTGTGTGTGCGGACAGGAGAGGACATCGGCCATGCTGACTGTCAGGGGTAAAGGTCATGTGTGGCCACGTGGGCCAGTGTCTTGGTGTCTGCATGTTGTCCATTATCGCCACCTTCTCCCTGTCAGACTGTGGGCATCTGTGTGTCTCCAGCTGTGTCCCCCTGGGAACTCCAAGCCTCCATCTCCTTGTCAAGTATTTGTTCTGGTGTCTGTGTCCAGGCTTGTGTTTGCCTTTCCTGGACTGTTTCCTCACCCACTCTGTGCTCCATTCACTCATTCATGTTGTGGCCCTGGGCAGTTTGTGTGGTGCTTGTGGGTGTCTCGTCCTGGACATAGAGTCC